>NW_024384604.1:0-55010 GCF_016835505.1 Polypterus senegalus
CGTATTATCGGGCACGATCATTTAACATGTATTCATCATCTACAAACTTTAATTTCAATGGGAATTCTGTTAAGTTTTTTAACTCTGTTGATGCCATATGTAGCCTACTTCAAACAGGAGCTCGTTAAATAAATAATGAGTCGAAGCTTTGCGTAGAAATGAGATTGCGTCATGACGGGCTTTGAACGGGGCTACTGAAGCCTCACACATGCGTAGTACCGAGATTGGATCATGACAGGGCTTCGAGCAGACATGGTCACTGGTTACTGAATCTTTGTGAAGCCTCAGCACACTGAAAGGCATTGACCTCTATATTTTGAGAGTCTCTCTGACACTTAACTCTCTAGTTATATTTTGTAATTCGTATTGACATTACACATTTCAGTTGATATGGTTAAGCTACAATTCAGGTAGTTGCTGAGAATTAATTATTGTTCTTGTGGATTTCTGTGATTTCCTTTGTCTGATACATAGTGTCAAAGATATATTGTCATATATCAACTTTATATATATAAAAAGATTAGGTAAATCGCGCAACCTTTTTATGGAACACTTAATTTTGTTCAAAACCGTACGTCATATAGTATACATCTATAAATATATTTTTTTCGTCTTCATTAAGAATATAACAATGATATCAATTAAACCGTTTTAACGTGCATATATGGCAAACAACATATTTCATCCGCCGCAGTAAGAACAGTAGTAGTAGTTCAGTTGTGCAGAGCTCGTTAATTATCCCGATTAGGTCGCTCAGTGGTGTTGTCGCTCACGTTCGCGTCGCTGATCCTCCTCTTGTGAAAGTTTTTTTCTATTCCTCCATTTAACAAGCTTGGACGGATAGCGAGCGAATCGAGCTATCGAGGGAAGGTTGGGCCACCGTAGTCAGGCAGGGGGCACACGCCCCTAATTATATTGTGTATGTAAAGAGTTTCACTGTAAAACGTAATAAACTTCATATTTGTGTGTTTGGAGACCCTGGTGTCGTACTGAATTTGTATTGTAGAAAAACAAACTACTGTCCAGCATGCCTAAATGTGTCTTTTCGTGTCTGATCGCTATACGGCACTTCCAACTTGGGACAATTCGCTATAAACAGTTTCAGCCAATCAGCGCCTTTTAAACATGCAGAAGGACAGAGTGAACCTTTATTGTAGCGGCGCAGCATCTTCGTTTCAGTCAGTCATTGTCCTGTTAGACTATTTACTGTTAAGTGCTGCTTGAGCTACCGTTTATAGTACAACAGGTGGCCTACGTAGTTCTTAAATCGATATTGAAATGCACACACAAGCCTCCTAAATTATTTATTGAAATGCCTACATTTACAGTGTCCGTTTTAGGAAGTCGTAGTTTTTACTTGTTCCCGTTATTAGCAATTATAATTTCTCAGTGTCACATATTATTCGTTACTACTCGCGAGTCCCGTATCATTGAGATTCTGTTTTATATTCTGTATAAGCAAACTTTTTAAAAGGAGCGTTGATTAAACTGATTATAGCAGACTTGTCATCTTCTTAAAATGACTTTATTGATTTGATATTGACAATTAATCATAAGGTCAAACATCAAGGAGGATTTGAGTCTGATGGACTGCGCTGTTTCTTTTTTTCGTGACATCGCGTCAGTAGAGAGTGCGTCACGTTAACAATGCATTGTGTCCTAAATGACAGCGCACACACTTTTTGATATTTCCTAAAGGCCAATCTGTCTCAATTTCCTCATTAGTATATTTTGACAGTGTATTTTAGTGAGAATGATTATAAACATATTACTCATATTCATTTCTCATGTAGATATGTAACGTTTGGTGAGTATAAATAAAAAGTAACAACACATATAATAGTTATGTTGCATTGTTTATGATTAACACAACTCATCGTTTATCTGAAATGTTCTACTTATACAGTCGATTTATTCCACTTCTGAAGGTGTACATTGTCGGTATTCTCCATTGCATTTGCTCCAGAGTGTAACGTGTGCCAGTGTAACCGAGGGATGGCAGACGAGCTCACGTAATGGGTGACAAGGCACATTCTCATCCTGATGTCCAGGCTCTTGTCATAAATATTCCCATTTTGTGCTTTTTCTCGTTCCTGCAAGTTTACTATTATTATTGGACATGTAGAGGAAATGTGTTTTATTTTATGTCTATGAAAGGAAGGACTGTAAAGCCTTGAATGAAACTGAGTGTTGATGCTTTGGGTAACAAGACAGGTTAAGGAGCAGGGGACATTGAATGTGACATTGACTGCGGGGGATTGTGTAACTGGAAGATGGTTTAAGAATACAGAAACGACAAAAGCTTAGTGTTTATGTAATTCTATTTACGTCAATTATTTACTCTGTTGTGCTGCAGTTCGGAAGATTACTTATTTACCCCGCGCAGCCTTTGATAAGATGCATTCAGAAGGAAATGATGTTGCTGACAAAGTTAGATGCTTTTTTGAAAGTTTGGCTCCAGATGTGCTTATCCAGCTGCTCCTTCTTTTCAGTACTTGAGTGATCTTTACGTTCACCTCTGGATGAATTCGCAAAGTTTCTTTAAAACTTTTTTGTCTCATTAACGCAGAAATCCCGAGGCTTTCCTAAAATTGCAGAAGACACTGTTGATGGCGCTGATTCTGTTTTAAAGACAGTTGTGATTAGTTATGCAGAGCTCGCTTTTACTCACATTGCTTTTTGGAAATCAATAATACAAATCAGCAACAGATCTGGGAATCACTGAATAGTAAAAACGTTTAATGAGGAATGTCATGCGCATATACTGGTGTAATGCCCACGTCGGCTTTAATGAAGTATTTCTTAGCCTCTGTGATATGATCAACATGGGGTAGAATAGATTCTAGATTGTTACAATACGTGCTACCTTACGCAAAATATATTCATCGATTTGTTACAGATTCTTGGTGGACACGATTCCACACCGAGGAAAAAGGTGCTCCATGTAAATCGTTCATAATGTCTCCAAATATATTTTTTAACTTTCAGACAAGTACTACTTAACTGTTTTATATAAAATCCTTATTTCAACATATGCGAGCCCCAAACTAGGATTTGAACTTGAGTTTGCATATTTTATCAATATATCACAGACAACCGCTTTTACGCTTTGAGCCAAAGCAATCCCGCTGACGAGCTACTGGCCAAATCTACTGCTGACTGCGCAGATATCAATGACGTCATTACGCTAGCGTACTCAAAATCACGTGACGAGGCATTTGAAGCAAGCCTCGAAGCGGTGCTTCGATCTCTTGACACAGTGTCAAAACCTGAGTATCGAGCGGCCCATCACTACTGTATCTACCGCGTGCTGCAGTTCTTCTCTGTTATTATGAGACCCTCGCGCTCCGACTTTTTCACTACTATAAGATCAAGCAAAGGTGCGGAAGGTGAGACAAAGTCGAATGTGGGAATCGCGTACGGGCGGGAATGGCAGCAGTGAGGAAGACCGCGATATGCTGAGCGGCTTTAATTTTGAGGAGGTGCCTGACGCCGCGTTGTTTGCTTTAAAGTGTTGGGGATTTAGCGCTACGTGGAGGAGGAGGAGGTGGCGGCGGCACACCAAATCGCACCTTCACGAATCTATTGTGGATGACGGGGGTCGCGCACTTTTTTTCCTAGTGCTACGTTAATTTATTTTCCGGTCGGTGTCCTGTGAAATGTAATGCTACATCTGACTTGGCGGAGGCGCGTAAAGTCGGGATTACTTCTGATGTTTCGGGCTTGTGCACGTTTCGCCTTTTGATTTCGCGCATTCTCCGACCTGTGCTGTCCGTCGGGCACGCGCTTGTTCAGCCGCTCGCTCCCGCACGGCCCCGTCGTTCATTTCTGATTTTTCTCGAGCTCTGCGTGTTCTTTCTGTTTTTTCCTTTTTCCTCTAAAGCCATCATCGGCAAACTTTGTTAAAGTGGCGTCGCACGATGTAACTTTACAGGGTGCGTTCAGGTTTCATTTCCATCAGTTTGTCTCATACTGAGACCTATTAGAAAAAAATTTAAATGATTTCATTTTTTTGTATTTTCTTATCAGGAAAGATGCTCGTGCGGTTTCACTGTAACAGGGAGACTTTGATTTGTTTAATGGGAAATAAAAAAATGCAAACATTACACAAGCTAGTGCTGCTGGAGGGATACAGTAAAATCTACAGCTGGCATGACATTACGAGTACAGTTTTGTGATATTTTAAACGTTATTGTTGTATTTAATGTCTTTTATCCTTTACGACTACTTTCAGTATTTCTGTACACTTTGATACTTTAACTTACTAGAGATGTTCGTGTTAAATGAAGAACAGGACTCAAGCCAATCGGGCTGTTTGTGTCGGACCACATGAAGCCATCAAAATACAAAATGTGAAAGCTGCAGAGCTCAGCAGAGCCGCGACTCGACTATTATGGGCTGGAGCTCAACTGTCTGTCCTCATTGTTTAAAGTGGTGAGCAGGGGGTCAGTCATGGGGGGCTGAGAATGGGCCACAGTGTTCACTTAAGGAATTCCGACAGACGGCATTTACTGCAGTGCAGGGCTTTGGAAATTAGGGGCGATTGGGAAAATATTTTGTTAGTTTATGAGAAGTTGTTATTTTAAAATGAGAGTAGTTTACATAGCCACATTACTATGAAGTAGAAGAGCCTTTTGAAATTTATTGTCTTTAAGTAAAGCGAGTTTGAGAAGCAAGGCAGTTATGAGGAATATGTGAAGAAGCGTTAATCCAAATGGCAGGGACTTGAAAGTGAACCAATTCTTTACATCCCAATTGACATTACTTCCTAGTAAGAATTGTTTTCTCGGAGAAAGTCTGTTAAGTCTATTCATTTTGAGTGACCTGCTTGGCTTCATGGATTGTTGGCACATTAGCAGGTTTTGTGCTGGATGCTGAGATGAAGACATCAAGACGCCAACTTGCACTGAAAACTTGGGTGTGGATGGCAGGACTGGCACTCCAGTGACCGTAACAAACCTCCGACTGTTCAGTGGGCTGCTGAGGTGTCACCTGCTGCATGGCTGCACTCAGTCTCAATAGCAAAAATACCTATATTTTAAAATTGGCCAATTTTTCACTAATGCTACCTTGTAATGTGATGAACCTCTCCAGAAAATGTGTTTTTGTTAAAATCTGTGATGATGAGGTCCAAAAAGTGTGATGATTTGACAAGGAATTACCCATCGGCAGTATCTCTGCTGCAAATCGATGATCTAATCCACCATAGAAACTGCACTCGCCCTTTTAACTCTGTAAATTCTGAATATCCTCATAGATACGATCCTTTTTCTCCTTTAAACACAACATCAAGCCTTTCTATCAGAATAGTCACACCTTCATCTTTGTTCAGGTCTTCTGCCCAAATTGACATCTCAATGCTCTCCCTGTAAGCGACAGTCCAACCCCAAGTGCGTGTTTTTTATTTCTAAGCTCAGTAACTCGTGTTCATATTTAATCTTCATTTTTTGAGCTCTCATATGACTTTCTCTTGTCAAATGCAGGCAGGATTCTATAATTGGCAGCCATCCTCTACTACGAATGTTAAACTTTAATAACAACACAACACCTTTGATGTTAGCCACACACTTTTGATTCTTCTCTCCCATAAAACAAACCATCATGAGTAACCTCCTACAAACCCACTCTCTTCAAACCCCAAATGTCCTACTCCCAGTCGGATGCAGTCCTGTAATGCCAGAAATAGGGAGCACATATATAAGATATAGAATATAACAACTTAACAGAATGAAGCTCCCAATGTGCAGTTCAAGTCCAGCGAGGATATCCAACAAAGCTCTAAATATGACGGCTTTAATAGACCTGCCATTGCTGTGTCCAAACATGATGATGTCGTGTAGATAAAGTGTTGTCATATCTACATGGTGGCACTGAAATGTATGCAAATACCCTTTAATGAAGGTCTGCAGTGCACTTTGATCACATCTGAATTGTTTGATTTCTAATTTTAAACTGTAAAGCAGAGGAAGAAATCAAGAAAATGTGTATTTGACACAAACCTCATGGAGGGCACTGTGACCCTGAAGTGTGCTCATTATTTTTACTGACTTTATGAAGTTAATTCTACACTTTTATTTTCACAGGGCTTTCCCATTTCACTTGTCCATACACTGAGGTGTCTAATGGCCTCAAGCTCAGGGCTGTCCATGTGAGAATGGAATCTGAGAAGAGAAGGAGAGACACTTAAAGAGAGAGAAGAGTTTCCCACAGAGCATGGCCTCTGCCAAAGAAGATGGTGTGGATGAAAGAACGGTGGACATTAAAGAAGAGGACTGTGAGCGGCTCACACCAGAGGAAGTGTGTGTGAAGCTGGAGGATCACGAAGAAAGAATTTCAGTTTTTAAGGAGGAGGAAGAGTGCAAGGGGGTGACTGCTTCCATTAAAGCTGAGGATTTGAATGATTTCTTCGTTGGTGTTGAACTTCAAAAGCATGAAACTGAGGAGATTTTCAAGCAAGATGCCTGTGAAGAATCTCCATCCAGTTTACAGCCCTGGTCCACTAATACGGACGACTGGCTACACAGGAGAATTCTGCAGAGCTGAAATTAGAGTTATCAGAGTCTGAAGAGAAAATCACCAAGGGAAATGGGAGAGAAGGAGAAGAGTCACCTGGGAGTGTTGGAATAAGTGAGTAATGTGATTAAATATAAAAGAAAGAGAGCAGTTATAAATTCTAACGGTGGGTGATTTGATGTTTTTAGAAGATTGAAATGAGAGTGGAGAACACGGTTAATTGAACTTGGATAAAGACCACCTGCTCAGGTGCATGATAACAAACAATAGGTTACCTAATAAATGATAAATTAGAAAAACTTGGGTGAATAAGGAAACCTCTAAAGTGTTCAGCGCATGACTTGAACATCATGAAGCTTTGACTGATGCTGTGATGTATGTTAGGCCAACAGTGCATTACGTTTAATGTGAATATCAAAAGTCATATTTTGTTGAAGACATGTATATTTCTCAAACTGTGTCAGTTATGACAGAAATGTCCACAAAAAGAAATACATAAGAATAAAATCCTCAAACCTGTGCACTAAATACGAGTGAATTTGCTCAGGCCAGTGCTCACCTAATATGTGCCTCATATTTCTAATGGTAATCTCGTGCACTTTGACGTTAACAGTGACAAGAGCTACCTGTGTGAGCCATGATGACATTCAGGGGGTCTCAGGGTCTTCTTTCACCATCTTGTGTTCTGCTCTCCGCCTGAACTTGCGGGGGCAGCATAGCCTGGACAAGTTGGCAGTGGTGTGAAATCTTCACAGTCACATCGGGTCAATTTGGAGTCACCACTCCACTTCACCTTCATGTTTTTGGGGATGAGGGGAAGAACCAGAATAACGAGAAACACTATTAAGAGCTCCTATGTAGAACAAGTGTGGGCAGGATTGACCCCAGGACACCTGAACAATAAAGCAGATGTGCTAAACACTGTGACCCCCCCAACACAGGCGGATATATTTGTATGTTTATTTTTTATGCCAAATTAGGTTCTAGAGGGTGTAAATATCATCACATACATTACGATTAAGAAGAGAAAACCCAAATTGAGACACAATATTGGGTTGGAAGGCTCTGATTAGTCTTTAGAGATGATATTGATTACCCATTCCATTATGATGTGATGTTATCAATAATAATAATAATACTGTTTTTTTTTTCTTCAGAATAATAAACGCATTTTTCGCCATGCATAAACTTCATAATAAAATGCTACTGCATATAGCATACACACAGAACAATTTCCCATAATGCACACATAATGGAACTAAAACAAGCTGAGCAAAACAAAATGCATGTCTTAATCATACTCCACATTTCAAATCAAATAAAACGTTCAATTAGATATTTGTAGCCGTCTACTCCGACAAGAAGAAAATGACAGTCTTGGTGAACACTTCAGGTTCTTATCTAAGAACTAGGCTGACCCGCCTTTTAAGGCGATCGACTTTTAAGTTGACCACTTCTTAAGGCAATTCAATATGTAGATCAATTTGATATTTGATACAAACTCATTAATTTGGTTATATTGCATTTGAGCGGTATTACTTTAATACTCGTAGTTTCTGTTATTTTTGTGATGAAATTTAAACTTTTTTTCTATACAATTTCGAAAACTTCCTTGAATACTATATTCGGTGTGAAAACTCTATTACTGCCTGCTATCAGTTTTCATTGTTGTGGAGTGTCCACTACATGGACAACTACATCCTCAGAGCGCTTTGCTCTTGAAAATGCTACATAGAGCTGACCATGGCCGAATACTGGTCGTGGAAGATATATTCCAACTTTATCAGCAGTTTGTCCTTGCGATTTATTTATTGTCGTTGCAAATGCCACCTTTACTGGAAATCGTCTTCAATAAATTTAATTTAAACATGTCGCGTACTTGCAATTGGTAAGCGAAGTACATCATTTGTGTGAGTGTTTTATTATTAGTAGTTTTCAAATCAAGATGCCATCCTTCCTGACCATAAGGAAAAAATACCAGATATGTCATTGCTTCTAAAAATCTGTGACATATACTGATTCTTTGAGTTTTTGGCACAATCTGATTGTCCTGATTTGATTTTAAATGTACCAAAATGTCACAATTGTGAGGTGGTTCCCCATCTGTACTTTGGAAAATCATAGCCACTTCGTTAACTATTTGTGGATTGTACCTTCTTATCTCAGATTTCTTATCATACCTGATTGTCATTTTTATATCAGGAGGTGCCTCGCTTCGATTTTGAGCTTCAAGTAAAGCTTCTTGTTCAACTTGATAAAGAAGTTTGTATTGTTTCGCTAAATCATTATTATTAGCCATAAACTCGCTCAGTTCTCGCATTCAAATCAGGAAGACAATTTTGATTTTCTTTATTAGTAACCCTTGCGTCTGCTGCCGCACTTGGATCTAGTACATACAATTGTGCATATACTTGGTTTTCATCACCTTCAGGATGTAATGTTCCCACCGCGATGGTATATGGATCCATGAATTCTAAAACAGTATGGACCACGTCCAGGAGGGGTAGCCAATTTCGCGCCAACAGATGCAAATGCAATTGAACTATTATAAGATCGAATATTGGCCATAAAATTATTGGAGTGTAAATGCATGTGTGTCAACAACAACAACATTTATTTATATAGCACATTTTCATACCAAAAAATGTAGCTCAAAGTGCTTTACAGAATGAAGAATAGAAAAATAAGACACAGTAAAAAATCAAATAAGTCAACATTAATTAACATAGAATTTAATAAGGTCCGATGGCCAGGCTGGACAGAAAAAACAAAAAGAAAAAACTCCAGATGGCTGGAGAAAAAAAAAAAAATCTTTAGGGTTCCAGGCCACGAGACCGCTCAGTCCCCTCTGGGCATTCTACCTAACATAAATGAAACAGTCCTCTTTGTATTTAGGGTTCTCATGGAAGGATTTGATGATGATGGTCACGTAGACTTCTGGCTTTCAGTCCATCATTGTTGGAGCATCATGATGCTTTGAGTAGGTGGTGGTGGCGCAGGCCGCCACCACAAAGAAAACGGAAAAAGAAACAGAAGAGAGAGTTGGGGTCAGTACGGTTTTTAGAGCCACTATGAATAGTTATGATGAATTGAACATGCAGAGTATCCAGATTAAGTTAAAGTGAAGTTATGAGAAGGCCATGTTAAAGTAATGTGTTTTCAGCAGTGTTTTAAAGTGCTCCACTGTATCAGCCTGGCGAATTCCTATTGGCAGGCTATTCCAGATTTTGGGTGCATAACAGCAGAAGGCCGCCTCACCACTTCTTTTAAGTTTAGCTTTTGGAATTCTAAGGAGACACTCATTTGAGGATCTAAGGTTACGATTTGGGATATAGGGCATCAGACATTCCGATATATAAGATGGGGTGAGATTATTTAAGGCTTTATAGACCATAAGCAGTATTTTAAAGTCAATCCTGAATGACACAGGTAACCAGTGTAGTGACATTAAAACTGGAGAGATGTGCTCAGAATTTCTTTTCCTAGTTAGGATTCTAGCAGCTGCATTCTGCACTCGTTGCAAGTGATTGATGTCTTTTTTGGGTAGTCCTGAGAGGAGTGCGTTACAGTAATCTAGTCGACTGAAAACAAACGCGTGAATTAATTTCTCAGCATCTTTCAATGATATAAGAGGTCTAACTTTAGCTATGTTTTTTAAGTGAAAAAATGCTGTCCTAGTGGTCTGATGAATATGCGATTTAAAATTCAGATTACAGTCAACAGTTACCCCTAAGTTTTTTACTTCCGTTTTAGCTTTTAATCCTAATGCATCAAGTTTATTACTGATAACCTCATTGAATCCATTCTTGCCAATCACTAAAATTTCAGTTTTCTCTTTATTTAGTTTGAGAAAATTACTATTCATCCATTCAGAAATACCAGTAAGACATTGTGTTAGTGAATCAAGAGAGTCGGGGTCATCAGGTGCTATTGATAAGTACAGCTGTGTGTCATCAGCATATCTGTGGTAGCTCACGTTGTAACCTGAGATAATCTGACCTAACGGAAGCATATAGATTGTGTCAGCAGGTTTTGGAATAAATGACATTCCCTGTGAGGCTGAAGTTTAACATTTCTGTTCTTACAACACATAGTATATTCGTTCCTAGTATTTTTTTCTAATGAGAAGAATTTTGCGCCATAATGTACAAATTTTTCATTAAAAATACCACAACTATGTTGAAGAATGTCATCTTCGGACATGTCCTCCAAAGCAATTTTTTGTCCAGGCCTGTTACAAACTCTTTTAGCAACATTAATTTCGTTGCGTTGATCCTGTGAACGTTTTTCATTTCTTACACGCGTTTTCTCCCGAGCTTCTTGACTTTGGTTTCACCTGTAGTTTTGTTTGCTTTCACCTTCAGCACGCCGTGTTTCCTCTCGAGCTTCTTGAGTTAGGTTTTGGCGCCAATTTTGTTTCCTTTTACGATCAGCACGGCGAGTTTCTTTGCGACGTTCTTGTATTAAACTTTTACGCCACTTTTGCTTGCGTTGATGTTCTGCAGCACCCTTTCTTTCAACCGTAAGAGCAGATTGTTGTTCGAGACAATCCTCAATTTGTGTGTGCTCCATGTGTATATCAGGCATGTAAGTGTTGGGAATGAGAACATCAAAGTGCCCATTAACCACGGTGGTATCCTTCAATAAGGGCGCGTGTAAATAAAGGCGAAGCTTCAAAGGCGACCTCAATTAAGCGAATAAAGGCAAACACAACAAAATTATTACAGAAAATTTATTAGATAAAGGCAATGATTGAACGTATAAAAAGGCGAAAGTAAGAATATTAAAACATCCAATTAATTAATGCATGAACTTCTAACGAACTATTTCTAAAGCTGTCTATATTTTGTTGTTTTCTGCTCTTACTCATTGTTGTGTTACACTTGAAGCTGTAGATTATGTGCAATGCCACGTAGATATTTTATTATTTATTATTATCTACTATTATTATCTATCTATAATTATAATTATCTAAATTATCTACGAACGCCTTTATTCGCCGCGCTCAATTGAGGTCGCCATTTTGAAGCTTCGCCTTTATTTATGCGTGGCTTTATTTCCCGCGACCAATTGAGGTCGCCCTTTTGAACCCCCTTGATATTTACTACACGGTGAGGCATTTGTACTCCATCAACATTAATTATTTCCACAGACATAATTTTGTCTATTTTTCCAGTATAACGCACAAAAAAGGAACGATGGGAGCACCAGAACTCTGCTCACATCATGTCACTTGCACCGCAAGCTGCAAGTAGTAAGTCTGTGATAAGCGGAATACCGCAACGTTTCCACTCACGGGACAGAAGGACAATCCCGACCGCTTTTATATAGTAAGAAAGAAAGAAGAAGAAGATATCGCACAGTCTGGAGTAGAAAATCATCTTTTACCTGGAAAAACGAAACTACAAATTCCATCCTGCATTGCAAAATGGACAGGGCGTGAAACTCCGCGCGTGTAGCACTCCACGGACGGAAGGACAATCCTGACGGCTTTTATATAGAAGGATATACAGTGCATCCGGAAAGTATTCACAGCGCATCACTTTTTTCACATTTTGTTATGTTACAGCCTTATTCCAAAATGGATTAAATTCATTTTTTTCCTCAGAATTCAACACACAACACCCCATAATGACAACGTGAAAAAAGTTTACTTGAGGTTTTACAAATTTATTAAAATAAAAAATAGAGAAATCACATGTACATAAGTATTCACAGCCTTTGCTCAATACTTTGTCGATGCACCTTTGGCAGCAATTCCAGCCTCAAGTCTTTTTGAATTTGATGCCACAAGCTTAGCACACCTGTCATTGGCCAGTTTCGCCCATTCCTCTTTGCAGCACCTCTTAAGCTCCATCAGGTTGGATGGGAAGCGTCGGTGCACAGCCATTTTAAGATCTCCAGAGATGTTCAATGGATTCAAGTCTGGGCTCTGACTGGGCCACTCAAGGACATTCACAGAGTTGTCCTGAAGCCACTCCTTTGATATCTTGGCTGTGTGCTTAGGGTCGTTGTCCTGCTGAAAGATGAACCGTCGCCCCAGTCTGAGGTCAAGAGCGTTCTGGAGCAGGTTTTCATCCAGGATGTCTCTGTACATTGCTGCAGTCATCTTTCCCTTTATCCTGACTAGTCTCCCAGTTCCTGCCCCACAGCATGATGCTGCCACCACCATGCTTCACTGTAGGGATGGTATTGGCCTGGTGATGAGCGGTGCCTGGTTTCCTCCAAACATGACGCCTGGCATTCACACCAAAGAGTTCAATGTTTGTCTCACCAGACCAGAGAATTTTGTTTCTCATGATCTGAGAATCCTTCAGCTGCCTTTTGGCAAACTCCAGGCGGGCTGCCATGTGCCTTTTACTAAGGAGTGGCTTCCGTCTGGCCACTCTACCGTACAGGTCTGATTGGTGGATTGCTGCAGAGATGGTTGTCCTTCTTGAGGGTTCTCCTCTCTCCACAGAGGACCTCTGGAGCTCTGACAGATTGACCATCGGGTTCTTCGTCACCTCCCTGACTAAAGCCCTTCTCCCCCGATCGCTCAGTTTAGATGGCCGGCCAGCTCTAGGAAGAGTCCTGGTGGTTTCGAACTTCTTCCACTTACGGATGACGGAGGCCACTGTGCTCATTGGGACCTTCAAAGCAGCAGAAATGTTTCTGTAACCTTCCCCAGATTTGTGCCTTGAGACAATCCTGTCTCGGAGGTCTACAGACGATTCCTTTGACTTCATGCTTGGTTTGTGCTCTGACATGAACTGTCAACTGTGGGACCTTCTATAGACAGGTGTGTGCCTTTCCAAATCATGTCCAAACAACTGAATTTACCACAGGTGGACTCCAATTAAACATCTCAAGGATGATCAGGGGAAACAGGATGCACCTGAGCTCAATTTGGAGCTTCATGGCAAAGGCTGTGAATACTTATGTACATGTGCTTTCTCAGTTTTTTTATTTTTAATAAATTTGCAAAAACCTCAAGTAAACTTGTCATTTATGGTGTGTTATGTGTAGAATTCTGAGGAAAAAAATGAATTGAATCCATTTTGGAATAAGGCTGTAACATAACAAAATGTGGAAAAAGTGATGCGCTGTGAATATTTTCCGGATGCACTGTAAGCATCTCTGCATGTTCTGAGGACAGTCTGGTCCTCCTGTCATCCACGACGTGTGCTGCCATACTGAACAGACCTTCGCTGTCCTCACTCATATAAGGAGCACACAGGTAGGGCTGACTACTTTTATTGGTCCTCCAGAGAGCCAGTGGCCCAGCATCTCTTGTGGTATGAGGTTCACAGAGATAAAGATTCACCTCTGTTGCTGCTGACTCAAATATCGTTTTTATCTTTATTGACAATTTTTTTGTGCATTCTGCAGTTCTGTTGGCGGCAGTGGCGGTTTTAGGCATGGGCGAACGGGGCAGCCGCCGGGCGGCATTTTTTCATGACACGTGGGGGGCGGCACACGAACTTGGAGGAAAAAAAAAAATCATCTGTCCCGCTAAGCGGTTTTCTATTATCTATGATACCTGCGCCGCCCCTGCTGCTGAAGGAGCCGCACAGAAGCTGAGCTGGCGCCCTCCGTGCAGCTGTGAGTCGAGGTAATTCTTGGTAGCGAGAACCAATCGGATCGCTCTCCGCTACCAAGATTCTACCAAGAATTGAAAGCACGGGCCAATCGCCACCCATTTCGGCTACCAAGAATTGACCAATGCGGCTCGCTTCGGCTACCAAGAATTGACGAATCATGACTACCAAAACTCGGAAAGTGCGGGCCAGCCTCTTGTCAGTTAATGTATTCTGCAAAAGCTTGTTCGACTCGGCACACAGACGGCTTTGCGATTTGCGTTTCTTTTTGAACTTTCTAAAAATGTTACTCACGAGTGTCGGTTTGTGACAGACCAATAATTGGCACATTTTTATTTATTTATTTAATTGTGTGAAATGGCTAATAAAAATAGGTAATAAAAAACAATTATGATGTGGAGGTGAATTGGTTTAGTCTTGACTTCTGGTCGTGAGTGACAGCGTTGGGGGATTGATGGGAAATCTGTTGATTGCCGATTACTTAGTAAACACAGGTGCCCAATTTAGGAAAAAAAGAAAAGATGATGAGGAGAAACGGGCAAAAGATAAAGGTATGCAACAATATTCTCTCTGTATGATTAAGGTATTCATGTCATTGTGTTAATTAGTGGTATAACGTTAACTCTTACTTTGTTAGCCTTCTTGCTTATGATGCATGCTATGCTTACCTTGCTAAAAAAAAACAGTAAAAGCCTAATATACAAACCATCACAGAAATTCTAATGGTTTCTATTAAATACCATTGTGAACCATTAACTTTTTCCAGTGAAACTATTACAAAATTCCTTATTGTAGTGTGTTTTGGGCACTTTTCAATAGGATTTACCACCCCCCCCACCAATAGAATCCATCATATACCAGCAGACACTGTTATACTTACCATTAAAACCAATACAAATCCATTACATTTTCTGTTATTTTTGGACAGGGTTCTATTGTTTTTTCAGCAGTGTATACAACACGAGATCTAATTAAATTTAACCACAAAATTATGCTTTGCAACAAAACTGTTGCAAGTACAGTTATTATTTATTTCCATTGTTTGTGTTGGCTACTGTAAATAGCCAGTGTAATTTACATATGTGTAGATCGTGTAAAGACAAACATTTTCCATTTGCTATAACTCTGTTACGTGACAAAGCATATAATTTGAGGCAGTAAATTAACCAAGGAGCTAATTGTTCCTCCGTACCGCTTCAGCATCTGCACGGTTGTTTGGTATGACATGCTATCTGCAATACAGCATGTCAGCAAACTCATGCAGTCTCCAAATATGCATGTCGACCTAGCTGTGAATCTTTTGAAGAAGACTGAGCAAGGTCTCCAGAGCTACAGGGTAAGTGGCTTTGTGACTGCACAGATGGCGGCCAAAGACATTTGTGAAGAAATGAATGTGGAAGCTGTTTTGAAACTAAAAAGGCTGAGGTCCACAAAGCGCCACTTCTCATATGAATCACATGATGAGCCTTTCAGTGATGCCCTTAGGAAGTTGGAGATTGGATTCTTCAATGTTGTTCTTGATGCAGCCCTGTCAGCCATCGCGGAGAGATTTACCACATTGGAAAATGTGGAAAACAAATTTGGGGTTTTGACAAATTTCCCTAGTCTTGCAGATGAGGAGCTGGCAGAGCAGTGCAATGCACTAGGTACCACACTGCACCGAAGGGCATTCTGATTTGGACAATAGAGCTTTTGCAGGAAATCAAGAACTTCCCTCACCTGCCATCAAAAACCATGAGCCTCCTTGAGCTTATCACTTTCATGCACGATAAGGATCTATCTGAGATCTACCCCGCCTTTTGGACTGCTCTCAGGATTGCACTTACCCTGCCAGTGACTGTGGCTCAAGCAGAGAGGAGCTTTTCCAAACTGAAGTTAATCAAGACATACCTGAGGTCAACCATGTCTCAGGAACGGCTCACTGGCCTTGCTGTCATAAGCATTAATCATTCAGTAGGGGAGCATATCTCATATGATGCCATTATTGATGACTTTGCATCTAGAAAGGCCAGAAATGTCAGATTTTAGTTTCAGTTTGTGTTTTCTGTTCTGCAGTGAAATAATTTAATTTTCTTTAGTGTGATTTATTCTATATTTATTTGTATATTATTCTTAATAATTTAAAATATTTTTTCTTAAATAATATTGGTTTGTACAGAGTATAATTAAGTTATGAGCAGTTTATTTATTTATTTATTTATTTTGCAAAATTGGTCTGTTACGGAATGACGGAATTACTACAATAAAACGTGTGTGTGTACAAAATGTGAAGTTTTGTCATGTTATTTTTTTTGGGGGGGGGGGCATCGGGTGGGAGTCTCGCCCGGGGAGCAATTTAATGTAGAACCGCCACTGGTTGGCGGGAGTTTCTTTGAATCTCTCAGCTGTCGTCTGTCACTCCGAGTGCGTCTGTGTGGTCGGTCGAGACACGGCACTAAGCAGTTTATGTGTTTGAGATTTGAAATCATCTGTAAAATACGTGTCCGTGTACCATTGTTTGATTTGGGGAAAAATCATTATGATGATAATATCTGTTACAGAATTAATAACTGTATAGTGACTATTCATATTCAATGCTTATTATACATAATTAGTATTTTATTTAGGTCGAAAAACTAGGCTGGCACCATTCTACCCAACAAGCAAATAAGAGGGCTGATTACAATTTCTAACTAATCTACGTCCATTTGTTAACGATTTATATTTATTTACCAGCTCAGTTAAACTCTGTGTCCCTTTCCTCCCATCTACCTACACATTCACTGAAAGGCTAAAAAAAGGGATTTTAGTCAAAATAGCTTATGCCTAATTATTTAATTAAACAAATAAATCGGTCAACAAACGCTTACTGGTAGATGGAATCGTGGATCTAAATAATCTAGAAGGTGACATCTTCCAGAACTGAAAGTGGCTGGTTGTCCAGGCTTACAAATTCCACTATTTTTGCTGTCACAGTAAGTCTTTGGCATTCTTGCTGTCAGTATTATAAGGTTGTGTTTTGTAAGTGCTGCCATTATGGGAGGCCGAGTGAGAGTAGGCCAGTAAGCTAGACTAAGCTTACAGGTCGCCTCAGCCTTTGAACATCTCGTTCTTCACACCAGTCCCTTTTGTGTTGACTTCTCAGATGATGAATAATATTTGTATTTTTGACAGTGTTAGCAGAGAATACTCCATCACTGACTTCTTTTTGCACAAATTTTACAAACCGCAAATTTGTTATATCTTGTAGAAAGGCAATAAAACTGTTATACTGGCGAGGACATGTTTCTGTATTTTGGTAATGTTGGAACTTTGTCTTGCATGCTTTTTATCATTCAGAAATCATCGGTCAAGTCATTTGGAGTGAAAATTGGCTCATTTAGATTTGTGATTGATTGATCAGATGAGGCCTGTCTTTCACATGAAAAGACCACACACGAAGTGACCAGACCATAAATGGCACCTCAGTGTGAAGAAGAAACTCCAACCAGTGTGCCACCACTTTACTTGTACTGTTTCATTTATTTTTAAAGGCGGCTAGTGGTTAGGAATTTGGACATCAAACCCTGAAGTTGCAGGTTCAAATTCAGCTACTGACACCATGTGACCACGAGAAAAACACGTGACCTGCCTGTGCTCCAGTTGGAAAAACAAGAGAAATGTAACTTACTGTTTCTCAAATGTTGTAAGTTGCCTTGGATAAAGGTGTCAGGAAAAAAAAAAATGACATTTAAAATGTTTGTGTTATTTCAGAATTGCAGAAGAATGGCAGCTTCTCCCCATCCTCATTTGGTCAGCACTCTCTTAAATACAATGAGAAAGGTATGAAGATTCACACAGGAGAAAAAACGTATTGTTGTCATGAATGTAGTAAGTCATTCTCAAGGGAAAGCAGTCTTCAGAACCACAGAAGAAGCCACACAGGAATAAAGCCATATTGTTGTCACGAATGTGGCAAGCATTTCTCAATGATTAAGAATTTTAACAGACACAAAAAAATTCACTCTGCTGTGCAGAATCCCCATTGCTGTAAAGAATGTGGCAAACAATTCTCAAAGAGATGCCTTCTTGAATACCACAGAAGAATCCACACAGGAGAAAAACCTCATTGCTGTCCCGAATGTGGTAAGTCGTTCTCAGTGATAAGCAGTCTTCAGAGGCACAGAAGAATCCACACAGGAGAAAAACTCATTGTTGTCCAGAATGTGGCAAGGCGTTCGCTAGTAAAAGCCATCTTCAGAGTCACAGAAGAATCCACACAGGAGAAAAACCTCATTGCTGTCCAGAATGTGGTAAGTCGTTCATAATGAGAAGCGATCTTCAGAGGCACACAAGAATCCACACAGGAGAAAAAAATCATTGTTGTCCAGAATGTAGTAAGTTGTTCACCAGGAAAAGCCATCTTCAGAGTCACAGAAGAATCCACACAGGAGAAAAACCTCATTGCTGTCCAGAATGTGGCAAACAATATTCTGACAAACTCAGTTTTCAAAGGCACACAGAAATTGATACTGGGGAGACGCCATATTGCTGTTCTCAGTGTGGAAAAAGTTTTTTCAACATTAACTGTTTTCGAGTACACACACAAACTCACAAAGAAGAGAAAATGCAGTTTGTCTGTTCTGAATGTGGCAAAATTTATGCAAGCAAGAAAAGTCTTAATAAACATACCAAGATCCATACTGGAAAGAAATCTTTTTCCTGTTCTGAATGAAGCACCTTAAAGAGTCACATCAGATTTCACACCGAAGAGAAACCTCACTGTTGCTTGGAGTGTGGCAAACAATTCTCACATCTTAATTCTCTTTATAATCGTAGAAGTCATACTGGAGAGACGCCTTACAGTTGTATTGACTGTGGAATGCGATTCTCATAAAACAGTTCTTTTCACAATCATATAATAATTAAATCTGGTAAGAATCAAAGCTGTTCTGACTGTGGCAAGCTTTTCTCAGACAGCATGACTCTTAATAGATCACATGAGAGTTCACTATGGAGTGAAACCTTATTGCTATCCAGAATGTTGCAAACAATTCTCAAGTGAAAGTGCACTTAAGTGCCACAGAATGATACACACTGGAGAGAAGCAGTACACCTGCTCTGAATGTGGTAAAGGGTACTCTTCCAGTAAATTTTTTTGGAGACACACACTAAGACATATTGGAGTAAAGCCTGTCTGAGAAATGACAAATGAACTGTCCACTGGCTCCTCAACCAAAAAAGTGAAATCTTCTGAATGAGGTAAAGGACTCAGTTTAAATTAGTTAATAACTAATAGGAATAGTGGAGAAAACACTGAAAGTGACAAACAGTTCATAAATGTAACGTCACCTCAGAGCCACATATGAATGTGGAATGAACACACTGGAATTCAAGACATTTCACAAACAGCAAGAATCTTCTTCAGCAACTTATAGGTGCAAGAAAAACCTCATTGTTGCCCTAAAAGCAGAAAACAGTGGCCTTCGTATTCATAAATGACTGGCTTACTTGTGGTAAGCCTCTTAGCTGTTCTGAATGTTGAAAGTGGTCCTCTTGTATCAGCTGTCATCAGCAACACGTAAGATTTTAAGAAGGACTCAGAAACTGTACTGCCAGTACGTCATCCACATAGGGACTGATCATCTCTGCATCAGTGCTGTGACATAAGATGGTGAACAATACAAACACCAGACAACAGAATGAGGAATTTAAGAAGACCTAAATACAAATAAAATGAAACATTCATGGTTGAAAGAGAAATGTTTAAGACCTCAAGAGGGAGTCACATCAGCATGCTAGGGTGAGCACGGGGGACCACAGTTGTGAAGAATATTAATGTATAGAAGGAATCTTCTTCTTCTTCATTTGGCTGCTTCTGTTAGGGGTTGCCACAGCGGATCATTTTCTTTCATATCTTTCTGTACTCTGCATCTTGTTCTCTTACACCCATCACCTGAGTGTCCTATCTTGCCACATCCATAAACCTTCGCAGGCCTTCCACTTCTCCTCTTCCTGGCAGTTCTATCCTTAGCATCCTTATCCCAATATACTCAGCATCTCTCCTCTGCACATGTCCAAACCAAGCATCTTTAACTCTGCTACCTCCAGCTCTGTCTCCTGCTTTCTGGTTAGTGCCACCGTCTCCAGCCAATATAACATAATTCATCTACCTTTGCCAACTCTACTCCCTGCATCCTCACCATTCCACTGACCTCTCTCTCATTTACACACATGTATTTTATCTTGTTCCTGCTGACCTTCATTCCTCTCCTCTCTAGAGCATATCTCCACCTCTCCAGGGTCTCCCCAACCTGCTCCCTACTACCGCTACAGATCACAATGACATCAGCAAACATCACAGTCCACAGGGACTCCTGTCTAATCCCGTCTCTCAACCTGTCCATCACCATTGCAAATAAGAAAGGGCTCAGAGCTGATCCCTGATGTAATCCCACCTCCAACTTGAATGCATCTGTCACTCCTACTGCAGACCTCACCACTGTCACACTTCCCTCATACATATCCTGTAACACTCTTATATACTTCTCTGCCATTCCCCACTTCTTCATACAATACCACAATTCCTCTCAACGGCATCCTGTCATATGCTTTCTCCAGGTCCACAAGGACATAATGCAGCTCCTTCCCAGCTTGGCCTCTCTCTAAACTTATCTCTCCTTAGTGTCCAACCCTCTCAATACAACTCATCATGCGCCTTTTCTTTAGCCTTCACCACCTCTCTCTTCACCTTGTGCCTTATCTCATTGTACTCTTGTCTACTTTCTGCATCTCTCTGACTATCCCACTTCTTTTTTGCCATCCTCTTCCTCTGTATACTCTCCTGTATTTCCTCATTCCACTACCAGGTTTCCTTTTCCTCCTTCCTCTTTCCAGATGTCATGCCAAACACCCTTCTTGCTGTCACCCTTACTACATCTTCTGTAGTTTCCCAGCTGTCTGGTGACTCTTCACTGCCACTCCAGTGCCTGTCTCACCTCCTCCCTAAACTCAACCTTGCAGTCTTCCTTTTTCAACTTCCACCATTTGATCCTTAGCTCTGCCCTCACTCTCTTCCTCTTCTTGATTTCCAACATCATCCTACAGACCACCATCCTATGCTGCTTAACTACACTTTCCCCTGCCACTACTTTGCAGTCTTCAATCTCCTTCAGATCAACTCTTCTGCATAGGATGTAATCTACCTGTGTGCATCTTCCTCCACTCTTTGTACATCACCCTATGTTCCTCCCTCTTCTTAAAATATCGTATTTACCACAGCCATGTCCATCCATTTCTTAAAAATCCACTATCCTCTGACCTTCTTCATTCCTCTCCATGACAACATACCTACCCATCACCTCCTCGTCTCCTCTGTTCCCTTCACCAACATGCCCATTGAAATCCGCTCCAATCACCCCCCTTTCTGTTCATCACTTCACTCCAAAATCTTCTTTCTCACCCATTGCACACCCAACTTGTGGTGCATGCACTAACAACATTCATCATCACACCTCCAATTTGTAGCTCCATAATCATTACTCTGTCTGACACTCTTTTCACCTCCAAAACACTCTTGACATACTGTTCCTTCAGAATAACCCTACTCCATCTCTCCTCCCATCCATACCATGATAGAACAATTTGAATCCACCTCTGATCCACCTGGTCTTACTCCACTTCCATTTAGTGTCTTGCACAATCAATATATCAACCTCCCTTCTCTCCATCATATCTGCTAACTCTCTCACCTTACCAGTCATACTGCCAATATTCAAAGTTCCTACCCTCAGTTCCACTCTCTTTACTTTCCCTCCTCCTCCTGCCTTGGACACGCTCTCTCTCTTCTTCTTCTTCTTCGCCAACAGTAGCCCACTTCCTCCCAGCACCCTGTTGGCTAACAGTACTGATGGTGGTTGTTGTTAACCCGAGCTCGACCGATCTGGTATGGTTTGTATTGTTGTCTGCATATTGATTTGGCAAAATTTTACACGGATGCCCTTCCTGATGTAACCTCCCCATTTATCCGGCTTTGGACTGGCATGAAAAAACACACTGGTTTGTGCAACCCTGTGACTGGGTTATACAAGGAATATTATTTAAAATAATAATAATTTTTGGAGAAATGGGACACCATAATGAATGCAGAAACACAATGAAAATAAAATTAACTGATTTTATTGTCTGACATATAAGAGAAAAACGGAATACAAAGCAGAAACACACAGGGATCTTTGCTTCCCAGCTGATAATTTGACAAATTAACCTAAAAATATAACTGATGTTCCTTTGCTCCATGTCAGCATATCCTGGGGTGGTTTGTGAAAGAACACTCTATACTCGAATGTGTTAGTTCAGGTTTCAGTTTGAGTTCAGCACCTTCTTCATATCGATACCCAAGACAAGCGTTGCTTCACATCGAGACTACAAGCTGGAGGCCACAGGAGCTCAATAAACTCCAACAGCAGGATGGGCGATTAGAAAGCTCTGCTCTGAGAGAGTGTCAGCTACACAAAGCTTCGGGCTTCTTTACTTGACAGAAAACTCCAAAAAGCAGAAGAGGCCCTTCTGTACCCCCACCACTGAAGGTCAAATTTTACCCCCTCACTACTCGGCATTGGTTCACTCTGCTTGGACTTTCTGTATTTTTAATTTTTTTGGCCACGCTCTTTTTACATTTCATTTCATTGATGTTCTCAAATGTGCTAGTATAGCTTGACTCTTACAAGGACTTATCTATAAAGGGTACATTGGCCATGAAATGCAAGAAGAGTTCTTGTAGGCTATGTGCATTAGAGATTATTAATATATGAGCATTTGGTGTTAATAATGAATTGACAATTAATAAACTGTTTTTATTGCTAATTTGTAAGTGTTGCCATTTTGTATCTTTATCCTTCTTGACTGTGTTGCTAGGACGTGTTGCACTGTTGCCTCCCTAGAATTAAGTGCCACATCACCACACTCGGCCTCACACCCTTCATCACATGTGAGGCAGAATCCAAGATTGCTGATCCAACTGTTAATCCCATTCCCTGCTTTGCTAGTCCCTTGGCTGTGTGTGTATCGAGGTGTATGGCTGATCAAACCTCTCCTCAAGGAGTCTACAGCACCGGTCAGATGAAGAACTTGACGCTTTGTGTTTAGACATAAAACTGAGAATACCTCATGCTGGATATGCTGTAGACGAGTGAAGGTGGGATAGACTGAGGTAATAAGGTAAGTACAGTTAGACACATTCAGTCATTTTATGTTTAAATATTTATTTATTTTTTATTTTTTGCCTTTGTAAAACAAGGTACAATATTGTTCTGTTTGGGTCGATAGATGTCTTCTCCCAAACGGTAACTCTTCATTATACACACACACGCCTGCTTACCATCACCGTTTTCAAGAACACACAAGGCACATGGAGACTTGACTGTTTCCTTGTTTAATTTAGATCAGGGGTGTACAACATTGTTCCTGGAGGGCCGCAGGAGTTCATTCTAACCATTTTCTTAATTAATGACCCATTTTTGCTGCTAATTAACTTTTTTCCTCCTTCATTTTAATTGACTTGCTATTTAAGAGTCAGACCCCTTATCTGTTTCTTTTATTCCTTAATTCCTAACAAACAGTAATGAAATACAAAATGACTACTTACCCATGAGCAGATAACCTTTTGCTGTCATACAGTATCAGAAAATAAAGAAAGTTGAAGGTCTCAGTGACACTGATCTGCTCTCTGCTACTGGAAAAAGCCAGTTCAGCCCCATAGAATTAAATAACTTGTTCAATTAACAACAATGATCAGCTTCTAGCTAAGAAACTGGTTCTGAAATTAGAGTGGTGGGAGTTTGATACCCCCTGGCTTTGAATCAATCCATTTTGCTGCCATTTAAGGAAAGAAAGAAGCAATTCAGAGGATTCTTCAATTAACAAAGGAAGGGAAGGGAAAGAAGTCAATTAACAGCAGAAATTGGTTACTGATTAAAGAAAGTGTCAGGAAGGAAAACCTGCAGCCACTCGCCCTGTCAGAGTTGGACACCCTGATTTAGATCAGGTATCAGCAAGAGTGAAAGGGAAGGTCTACAGGGCGGTAGTGAGACCAGCTATGTTATATTAGGGAGGAGGTGGCACTGACCAGAAAGCAGGAGACAGAGCTGGAGGTGGCAGAGTTAAAGATGATAAGATTTGCATTGGGTGTGCGAGGATGGACAGGAATAGAAATGAGGACATTAGAAGGTCAGCTCAGGTGGGGCGGTTGGGAGACAAAGTCAGAGAGGTGAGATTGTGTTGGTTTGGACATGTGCAGAGGAGAGATGCTGGGAACAATGAGAGAAAGATGTTACATAAGCTGCCAGGCAAGAGGAGAAGAGGAAGGCCTCCAAAAGAAGGTTTATAGATGTGGTGAGAGAGGACATGCAGGTGATGAGTCTGACAGAGCAAGATGGAGAGGACAGGGAAGATATGGAAGAAGATGATCTGGCTGTGGTGACCCTATTGGAGCAGCTGAAAGAAGACAAAGATGACGCCTACCTGAGAGCTGCACCTGACAACACGGCCCTCAAACACCCTGGCATTTTTGAATAGGAAGTTTTAAGGTTTAAACGAGGTCGGACTTTAGTGTCTTCAGCCCTAGCTATATCTTTAATTTGCAGCATACTTCATTCAATAATTTAAAAGAAGATTAAATATACTCGAGGAGTTTCATCAATCCTTTCAGTCACGAAAGCACAACATTAGATGTTTCCAGATCTACAGAATTACAGCTTGTCTATTTCTTTGTATGGCAAGGCTGAGGTATTACATTAAATCACACAAAAATGAGGCATGTGTGTGACTAGGTTAGGGCGGTGGGTTGATAACGCCGACCTTGTCTATCGCGACCTACTGAATCAACTTAGAACCTCAAAGTGTAATTTAATCTTATCCAAGGTATATTTATTTGAAATCGATCTCCAGCTTGTTAGACAAAGTGAAATTTCAGACCGCTACCGTTTTGAATGAATAAGAAGCCTTTCAAACGGCCACTTCTGATTTTCTCTCGTTGTCCCCTGAAAGGAGATCCCAAACTTCACCTAGAATTCATTTTTTGAGAATATCGTAATTTCCAGAATAGCAGAATTGACAAATTGGAAACAAAGAAGGTGGTGAAGTTTAATGTCTAATGACGTCAAGTGACTCAGTAGAATTACTTCAAACTCGGGCCAGTATGGCTGACATCTGACTGACCCAAGTGACTCCTCGGTGGATTTATTCAGAAAATGATGGACCCTTGAGGACCTTCAATGAAGATGGATAAAGCAATAGTGTCCCATCTGTCACTCGTCTCTACACATAGTCATACTATTCCAGAGCTGCTGATACTTAGTTCATGTAGTGCCTTTCAGCAGTGCTGTTAAGCAGCAGAATTTTTTAAACAGTTGACTTTCAATGACACTCTCGGGGTCATGTGTTGTGAATCAACATGGGGACCCTTCTGGTCAGACAAGTATCTGTAGGTCTGAGTGCCCCTTCTGTAGAAGAAATCAACTATTAATTAAAGAAAGAAACTTTTCCTCTACTAGGACAAATAAGTCTGATAAACCCTCGAGCTGCAATCAGGCAGGAGGAAACTGCCCATTGTATCTTTAATTTACTCCTCAGAAACCAAGACGGTTTGGGGGAAGGCCAAAGTTTTTGTGGGTAAATTTTTGGAATGGAAATTTGTTTTTTTTTCCCCCCAAATGAGAGGGGGTTTTCCCCGGGGAAAGGTCTTTTGGAAAAAGCTTTATTTTTTCCATCTTAATTTTTTGTTCCGCCCTAGCAAGAATTTTCCCAAAAATTTTTTTAAAGAATTTTTTTCCTGTTCCTCCAGGGCATTGGGGGAAAAAAAACCCCCAAATTTTTCCCTTTTTTAATAAAACCCTATTTTAGTTTAATGATTAACTTCTGGGGGTTAAAGGGTTTGTTTGGTTTTTGTTTTTTAAAAACATTTACATCTTGACCTTTCTTTAAAAACATCCATCTTTTCTTTGCTCCCTTGTTTGGGCTGGAAACCCCCGGTTGGTAATGCTTTTTGCTTTAAAAATTTTCCCTTTCATTCGTTTGGGGCTTTTTACAAACTAGAAAAAATCCCACACCGGAAAAAAATAAAAATTTATTTATTAACCAATAAATTTCAAACCCCAAACCAATTCCAAAATTTCCAATAAAAATACACTGGAAAAACCCCACCCCAGGTGGCACCCCATTTTCCTCCCAAACCCAAACCTTGCCTTTCGGGTTTCCCAAAACAACCCTTTTGGAAGTCCATGCCCGGGTTACCCAGCCCTGGCCAGGGGCACCCGGGGGGATAAACCCTCTTTCTTTTCACCCCGGGGAACGTTCCCTTTTGCCCATGGCTGGGATGTTTTCCCGGGTGTAGGGAAAATGATGTCCTTGTTTTTCCCCCAGCGACCCCTGGTGGTCCCAGGACCCGGCATGGCGGGCTTTTTTGTCCAAAATTTTTCGCTGGCATTCGGGGAAACAATACATGTGTGTGTGCGTGTGTGTGTTGTTTTTAAAATCGGAAAATCCATCCTTTCGTTTCAATTTTGGGGGTTTCCCCTCTACCCGGGGGGTTTAAAAATAAGCTCATCTATAATAAAAAAAGGGAAAACCCCCCTCACTCCTCATTTAAACTCCCACTTTTTACTCACTACTTTTCATACAAATTTTCCCCAATTTCCCCTTGGGGGGAAGGCTGAAATTTGGCAGGTTCTTTTCCCCCGTTTTTTTTAAAAAATTTGGGGCGGGTTTTATACCCAAATTCCCCCAAATGGCCCCAAAACCCTGGGCTTTTTTTCTCCATTTACTGTAATGAGATGAGCTTGAACCCCAGGGGGGCGGGTTTCGGGGTGACATCATCACGCCCCTCGAAATTACGCGAAAGTAGAAATCCCAAAAAGCCTTTTAAAAAACATGCATTATAAAATTTGGGGAAAAAGGGGGGGGAAAACAATGAAGAAAAGGGGGAATATAAAACCCCTTTCAAAAAAACCCTTGCTATTTGAAAAAAGAAATGTAAACCTACATTTTAAATTGTTATAGACAGGCTGTTTTTGGCTTTGAAATTTTGGTCCACCCCATATAAGGCCGTCCTTAGCGGCAACCCCCAAAGAAAACCCCCAACAAAATTTTCCCACAGGTTAAGGACGTTTTGGGGAGAGGAAGATGAGATGGTCAGGGTGGTTTTTGGGCCAAAACCCCAGCGAAACTCGAGAAATTTTTAAGTGGGGACTAAGGAAACTTTAAAATACAGCCATGGAAAAGGACGAGATGGCACCAGCCCGGGGAAAACCCGGGCTGCATGTCAGGCGGCTCACGTGAACGGGGCCGGTACAGCAAAAAAGCAAACATTTCCCAAAAAGGCTGAACAAAACCAATTACAAAATTGAAAAGGCAGAAAAAAAATATGGGCGTCTGATACAGGGCATTTCATTTGCTACTGGGGAAACAAAGCACCGGTTGGGAAAAAAGTCAATGCCCCGCTAAAGGAAGACGGTTTTAAAAAACTGATGCAGTTAGGTCTCAGAAAAAGGGGAAAAAGGGCGGGGCCGTTTATTGATGCAGTAAGAAACGTCGATGAAGGGAAACCTGTCATCTTTACAACGATTAAAAACAGGGGTGTTAACTGTACAAAAATCCTACAAATACGAACCTGATTGAAAAAAAAATTGAAAATCAAACCTTTGATGACAGCAACACTAAAGTAACACCCCAAAAAAAAAATTCCCGTATTTGGGTTTTGTCATGTTACATTTTTTTAAAAATTTTCCCTTTTTTTTTCATA
Organism: Polypterus senegalus; assembly: GCF_016835505.1. NCBI lineage: Eukaryota > Metazoa > Chordata > Cladistia > Polypteriformes > Polypteridae > Polypterus > Polypterus senegalus. The sequence continues at coordinate 27,850 of NW_024384604.1, forward strand.
ACTTCTTCCCACTGCGACAGCGGTATATTTTTAAAATGTATATATAAATCCCGACCAGTACATACCCCCGGTGAAAAAGAGGGAATTAGAAAAGTCTTCCTTTGGAATTGAGGTTCGTTTCCCGGGGAGGGTACTGAAGTACTCGTACCAATCAAATTCTTCCCTTTCGCATCTTCTTGGTTTGGGACGTATAAAAAAATATTGGGTTTCCCGAGAATCATGTTACGTTATTTTTAAAATTTTTCCCCTTTATTAGCACAAGCACAGCTGAAAGCTTCAATGCATTCCTCCATAAAAAGTTAAAAAATAACATTTAATCAAAATTTCAATTCCAAAACAAACGGGGAAATTTTTTCAATGCAGTTTCCGGTACATCCATTACACTGATGCACACACAGCCAAAAATGTTAGAGTCGGGAAAAATCGGCCCGACTGATCCCTTTTGACTACCCCAAAAAGGGCCCTTTATAAAAACGTGGTTTTAAATGAAAAGCAAGCAAAATTAGATGCATTTCAGAAAACGGACTTTGTTCCCTTACTGGGGGCATTGGACTTCCGTGACCGTTAGTAATTTAAATACATCTAATTACAAAAAGTTCAATGATCTCACTGTTTTAGCCTAATGTTTTCAAAATAATTTTGGCTAATGTTACTCAGAGTTTAAAAAATTAAAAATTTGGGCAAATTACCTTTTTTGTTTCTGACTTATTTTTAAGAAAAAACTTACCCCCGTTTAAAATTTTTGGAAATTTTTTTTAAAAACAATACTTTCCCCCAAAATTCTTTAAAAATCTTAACCACCACTTTAATTTTAAATCTTAATTTTAACCAGGGATGATATTTTTGTTTTTTTTGAATTAAATGCAGTTTAAAAAAACTTTTTTTTTTTAGAAATTAAAAAAAGTTTTTGGTTTTCAATATTCCCTTCCATGTCTATTATTTGATTTCTGTCCCCAATTTAAAAAACTTTTTTAAAATTAAAAAAAAAAAAAACATTTGCGATTTGGGGAAATTTCGTGCTTACCTTTCGATTAATCCTTTTAATTAATTGGGTTTTATTATTTTAATCAGGTTTCCAACCTTTTAAAATATATATGTGGATATATTATATGTAGATTTTAAAATAATTTTATTTTACAGTTTTATGAATCTGTATTTATTTAATATTTTTAAATTTATGTTAATAAATTTTAATGGTTTTGTGTTATATACAGTATGTATATATATGTATGTGTGTATAATTTAAAAATATATATATATATATAATTTTGTATATATATGTATAGATGTATATATATATATATAATTTTTAATATATATATATGTTTTATAAAAATTTCGGGGGTGTGTGTGTATATATATATATATATATATATATATATATATATATATATATATATATATATATTAAAAACTCATGACAATGACAAAAAAATTACATTTAAAACATTTTCGTTTTTATTAAAATGTTTTCTTTTTTTTCTTCCCCCCTGCCAATCACAGGTATTTTGTTTTATATATATATATATATATATATATATATATATATATATAAATAGATAATATAAAAATAATTTTTAATAAAAAAAATTTTAAAATATTTTTTTAAAATGTTTTTTTTTTCCAAAACTAATTCCCGCAAAAAAATTCATTAAAAAATATCCAAATTTTTTTGGGTTTGGGTTTTCCTTTTTTAATTTTTTTAAAAATCTTCCCCTTTTTTGCCCCGGCCAAAATTTAGGCTTTAAATTTAAATCCAAAAAATTTTTCATTTCCCCCTTTTAAAGGCAAAAAGGTTTTTTTTTGGGTTTTTGCTTCCTCATTTTTTCCCAGGGGGTTTACAAAGGGCCTTTTGGAGGCAGGGGCTTTTTTTAAAAACAGACCTTTTTTTATTTTAAAACACCCGTGGAGGGGTTTTTGCTTTTTTTAGGGAACTCTCCGCAACCCCCTCTCCTTAATGGGCCCACTTTTGGCCGGCCCCCTTTAAGAAAGAAAATTTTTTTCCCTTTTTAAAGGGAAAAAAAAAATCCATTTTCTGTTTGTTTAGGAATTTTAAAATTTACAATTTTTTCCCGTCTGGGCCCCTTTTTTTTTTTTAACAGGGGGGAAAAATTTTTAAAAAAAACAAAAAAAAATCAAAAAATTTTTTATTTGGATTGCCCAAGGTCAAGGGCAATTAAACAATTTCAAAAAGGATTTTCAAAACCCAAATTGGCCCAATTTAAAAACACCTTCCAATTAAAAAAAAAAAACCTTTTTTTACAAAAAAAATGGAAAACAATTTCCAATCAAAGCTTTTTAAACCCCCTACTCCCTAATTTTCAAAACTTTTTTTTAAATTCCCAAAAGGGGGCCACCCTTACCTTTAAACCTTTTTACCAAACCCCGCCCCTCCTAAAGGTTATATTCCCAAAAAAAACCCCCCTCCACCGAAAAAACCAATGTCCCCCCAGATAAAAAAAAAGGTTTGAATTTTAAAGTCAGAAATTGTACGAAATTTTTTCTTTTTCTTTTTGTGTGCTTTTTCCCAAAAACCCAAAAGGGTATTCAAAAGTCCTTAACGGGAAAATCAGTAAATTTAAATCTGGCGAGTTCCCTTTCAGGTCTGGGGTGGTTTCAGTCAAGGTTTCCACCTCAGGGGCCTCAGTCTGTTGGGGCGATGATCCTGCAGTTGAATCGAGCCCTGGCGAAAATGAAAAGTCCCCCTCGGCACCCGGGGTTTGGGGACCCTTGCGGAGGGAACTCTGCCGGGGAAAACAACCCGACCAAATGTGGCAAACCCGGTTGGTTTACTTTTAAAGGGAAAAAAGACTTCAATTATGTTCCGAGGCCCCAGACCCCCACTAAACTGATACAGCTATGTTGATTTTTACCCTGTTGACCAGTTTGCTTCATTTTTTTCTGGTCTTGGACACCCTTTGTGTGTATGCATTGCAGTGGGTAAAGCTGGTTGGGCACACGGACGATCCAATGGAAGCTGAAGTTCACGACCCATCATAAGAGCTGCAGGTGAACTGACTGTAGTTGTGTTGTGTAGCTCTGAAGGAAAGTGCCGGGAGAAGTCCAGAAGAAATGCATCCATCGCCAAATGTGCTCTAATGCCATTTTTTAAAGTTTTATTTAGACGCTCTATCCCTCCATTGGCCTGAGGGTGACAGAATGCTCGCATGGTGTCAAATTCTTTTGTTCATCAAAAAGCTTTTAAAATCAATGGAAGTAAATTGTGGACCATTATCTTTTGGGAAACAGCCACTGGCAACACCCACAGAAAAAATGGACTCCAAAACTCAATCACAGCTCTGGTTGTAACTGATCCAACTGAGGCTACGTCTGGCCATTTGGGAATGAAGGTCATATGCCACAATAAGAAAAGCTGATGATGTAAAAGCCATGTTAACTGCAGATGTCTACCTGTATTGTTCCCAGCAACGGGCCCGCTGAACTGGCTGCAATGGGGGTGTGGGTGAAGGACCCATTTACTGCATTCCTTGACCAGAGCTTAATATCAGCATCAATCCCGGCCACCACACAAGGTTGGAACATCGTTGTTTAACACGGACAATCCCCAAAATGTCCCCTATGTGCTAAGAACTGCTTGGGAGACCTTGGAACTACTGTGCAGAGACCACGAGCAACACAGCTTTCATTCCAGCAAGTGAGTTCATCCTTGACCCCGATGGAAGGTGTCACCTCAACGACGTGAGTAGGCCACCCCTGCCTTATAAGCTGAGTACGAAGCTGAGTGGGGACAGGGTCTTGCTCTGAGACCTGCTGCAGCTCCTGGAGTGACACTGTTCCTCTAGAGGTGTGTGAAGAAGCTGAACAAGTTCAGGCTGAGCAGAATCAGGGCAGGGAGTCATGGCTGAAGGAGCTGAGAACCGAGACAGTAGGTCAGCCACCACATTGGGGACGCCGGAGTATACTGGAGTTTAAAATTGTACTGCTGGAGCGCTCTGACCAGCGTGGTCTTGATGGCCTGTGGCCAGAACCTAATATAGAAAGCAGGAAGTGAGAGCTTGGTGGTCAGTTCGAGTGAACGACGGCCATCAGATACATGTACCAACCGTTCCCAAGGCCAGGTACATGCCAGTGCCTCTGGCTCACTGACTGTGTATTTCTATTCACCTGAGCTAAGAGCTCTGAAGCAAATGCCACGAGTTTTTTAGCCCCTCCTGAATTTGAGACAGTACACCCAAGAGCAGCTCCAGCTGCATCACAACGACAGGTGGGCCCTATTGAGGTCAAAGTGGCCAGCACAGGTGGTGAGCCTTTAGTAACTGAAACGCCTCTGTGCAGGCTGGAGGCAGCCAATTACATCAAAAGTGATGGCCACTTGTTTTACCAAAGGAGAGCAGACATTAAGACTTACAGATCCACTAGTGTCAACAAGAGAAAAACCAAGGCTGTTAAAGAGCCCAGACCTAAGAGGTCTGGACCCAGGGAGACATGGAATGTGAATTGAGGAAGACACTTAGAACCATAGCGATGACAACTCAATGAACCCATAATGCCAATCTAAGAGCTGGCATAGCAGAGAGTGGTCACTGGAGCAGATAGCTGGGGATCTGAGAAAACGGTTAGTCATTAGTTTTAACAGAGACACTATGCTCCAGTATTCCAGTAAAGCGAAGACAGGCGTTGTCTAGTTCTACTGTGTCTGCCTAGATGTACATTATGAATTGCCACAGGCTTTGACGATGCCAGAGCGAAGTGATTGGTTTATTGCCGCGGGGTGGCATATCTGACCCTGCGGAGGCAGCTCTGGGCCCCGTAGGTTGTGATTTAGAGAACAATTTCTGCAAAAACTTTGGGGGCTTGGAGGGCCGGCCAGCAGCATGCTGGGATTCTCGTTGCAGTTGTCCGAGTCTTCTGTGCACTGCAGCGTTGAGCCTCGCTCCTGTCACTGCTGAGGAAGCAGGAGATGTGAAAGAGATCTGATAGAGCAGGAATCTTGATCTGAAATGCAAATGGATTTCCGTGATGACTTAAATCATCGGTTCTAGCAAGAGCTTTTCACAGACTGTTGGATTGTTAGTGTGCTCAGCCAATTGATCCCTAATAAATTCATCTTGCATGTCTAACCCTAAAGGAAAACCCCCTTAAGTTGGCCATTTTGGGAAAATTTCCCCTCCCTGCGTTTAATTAGGTTTTGGGGAAGATAACTGTTCTGGTTCAATTTTTTTTTTTAAAAACTTTTGTAACCTAACAAAAAAATCCAATGCTACCCCCTGTGTCGGAAGGGGAAAGGGGAAAGTGGGAAAGTAGTGCACAGCGGGCATGGTGTGTTTTTACCTCTGTTTTTGTTCTCTCAAATAATCCTTGCCATCCTTTTTGCCCTTGTAAGGCATTCCCTTAAGTTATCCTTTTTTCTTTTTTATAGTTTTTGTTTAATAATTTTGGGTTAGGGAATGTCAAAGAAAAATTTTATATTTCATCAAAAAATTCACTGAGCTTTCCTTGGCCCCTTTAGTTATAAATCTGCTGTATTTACTCTATTTTTTATACAAGTACTTATACAATACTTTTTAGTTTTTTTTTGTATTTTTTCAGTTTCACCCTTTTTTGTAATTAAAATTCCAACATCATTTCTTTTCTGGGTTAAAATGAAGGTGTTTCCTTGTTGGATAATTGAACAGAAGTTCGGGGAAGGCCAGTACAGTAAAAAGGAGCCCTACAACAAGAAACGCTCGGGGTCTGACTCCATTGTCTTATATATCTTAAGGCGAAAAACGCTGCAGTAATTTGCTCAAAATTGCAGAGGAATTACAGTTACTAAGGCCCCATTGTTTGGCAAAAGGGGTTTTCAGGAATCAAGTTGATCTGTTGTTTGGTTATTTTTCCTGCTGTTTCAAATGTCATGGCAAAAGCCGTGCAAGGGCGGGAAGGTCCAATAGAGCTCCCTTTTTAAAAGAAGGAGTTGAACTTAGAACAGAAAAGGGTCTGGGCCACATTGATGCTCTGGAAAGAGAGAGAAGCAGGGCTGCACGGCTGAAGAGCTGTGATGGAGGCTCAGTTGCAAACATAGAGGCCAAAACTAAACTGGATCCCAGTTACTGCCATACAGAGCCCACAGCAGCGTTAACTTTGTAAAGGGCAAGCGGCGGATTCATTCAGGAAGGATATTTGAATAATGGCCCCATGCGGACATGTGTGTCCTCAACCCCGGGTGCAGGCAAATAGCCAGAAAAAGCGGCTATCAGGCGTCAGGATCCTGCAGATACTCCCCCTAAAAAGCCCTTCGGAAAAGGGAGCCTCCTACCCTTTTAAGTAATCAGCCAAGCAGTGCTGGGGCCTGTGCTGCACCTTGCCCAGTTGTTATAACCACCAATAGGGAAACTGGGGGACACTCGGGCCATGCCTCATCAGATTTAGGGATTTAGGAAAATGATATATCAGGACTAAATAAGTTTGATGACCCCTGGGAATTATTTGGCCTAAAAAATTCCATTTTTAATGTCATAGAGACTTGGGCCACAAGGAGAAGAGAGGGGTTTTTTGTTAAAGGGCGGGGCAGAATCAGAAACATCGGTGTCAAGCCCAAATGGGAAATTTTTCTATTGGAAAAGGCGCTTTTGGGAAGTTGGAAAAGGTTTGAGGGTCCCCAAACCATACAAAGTGCTTGCTTGCAAAAACTGGACAATTTTTCTAAAATATTACCAAAAGACATCAAAAACTTAAAAAACTGAGTGATTTCTGTCTGAGGTTGAAAGGGAAATAAAGTTTTTTACCAGGGCTTTTCTTGGGTACTGCTAGAGGTGTTAACCCAAAAAAAAAGCTCCCATAGGTTTGGGGGAAATGGATAGAGGGCCCATCAAAAAAAGAACCGGTGCCTTTCCCCATTTTCTTTTTTTGCAGTTTTTTGGGGGGAATAAGGCAAAGGTTTCTCTCCTCGCCATTGTTAACCCAAACAAGAGGGGGTGGGGTGTCACAGTTTCCCGTAAGCCCGTGTCTTTCAAAAACAAATTCTCCCTCTTCCAACCCCCCGCCAATGATGCCGATAGACAATGTCCCGTTTATCACAAACCTCACCCCGAAAGGCAGAGGCTTTGAAGGGGCCTTTTGGGAACGGAAAAAAATTAAAACACAAACATCTGTTTCCCCAAAAGTTACAACCAAACATTTTGCCAGATGTTTGAAACAAGTTTAAATGTTCTTTAAGTGCAGGCATTTACTGCCCTCCATCCCCCAACTCCTTGGTTTCCCCAATCCCTTTTCCCCTGCACATCATGGCGGGGAAAAAAGAAGCAACAGATAACTATTATTTTCCCAAAAGCATAGGTGTGTTTTGAAGGCTTTTTTAAAAACCGTAAAAAAATGCCTTGTAAATGTTTATACCAGCACCCAAAACAGGGGGATTGCCAGTGGATGACCAAAGCAATAGGTCCCCAACTCGGCCAGACTTTTTTGACATTTTCAACACAGATGGACCTTCAGCTGGATATGCTACTTGAAAACCTGCACTAGAATAGCTGAGACTATCAAGGTGCAAAGAAGGCGTATCACAAAGTTACAGATGAAAAAAGTGTCTCCTTGCCCACACCCTAGAATGCGATATGATCCTTGGACAACAGGGATGAACACCCCTACTCCAGAAGCTGCTCACAAATACAATACAATACAGTTTATTTTTTATAGCCCAAAATCACAATGGTGGAGTGCCTGGGCTTCAATGAAGTTCTCGACAGCCCTGAATTTCGATAAATAATAAAACCCCAAAACCCAGAAAACAAAGAAACCCTGGGAAAAGGCAGCCCCTATATACCCCTTCTGTGTATTAAAGCAAGTGTGGGTGTCGGCAGAGAAGGGGATCAATACAATACAATACACAGAACAGAACAATTCCTTAAGAAAGTATAATAATAATTTTAGAAGCACGGAGGCAGTGAATTTAACTGTAGATGATATCACATAATAAGATTTGGATATTTTAGAGTCCTGAGACTCCATCCATCAAGCTGCTCCCCCATTTGGCCATCCTACCGCTGAAATGTTGCTCAGCCAGCTTAATCCGATGAAAGGGACCCTTTTTCCCATGATTCCTGTGGATCCTCCATCAGGGGATGACTTACCATAGGCAGGCAAACAATCTCTAAGTAGGTGGGCCGTGGGTACCACCTCGCTAGTACTATGTTCTAGAACAGAAACAGAATAGGTGAGGGTTAGTATTCAAATATAATTATTCATGTTACTTGTTATAGTGCTAATGACTAACAACAGAGATACAGTCTGTACAGTTAATCAGCAGCTCTAGTCAGAATATGCTAACTGAAGTAGTGAGTCTTGCCGAGATTTCCAAAGGTGGCTGGAGACCGGTAGCACTTTGGCAGCGGTACACAGCCCACACTAGGCCCTGTAAATCAAAAGCTTGACTCTCCCTCTGCTATTTACAATCCTGGAATCCTAAGCAGACTGCATCTTGAGATCTTACGTGCTACCAGGTTTGTAAGTCATGATAAGTCTGTGATTAAGTGTTTCCTGACTCTGGCTAGCTAATGCCTTTAGTTAAAAGGATTTTGAAAACTACCCCAACCAACCGGTTTTGTATGATTTTGCTAATTGAAGGTGTGTCTGTATTTTCTTGCCTTGCACACCTTATGTTTACTTGGAATAACGGGAGCTAAGTACAGCACAGCTTGAAACAGCAGCAATGAATGACAAAGTAGCCAACCTACCAGAGATAAATGCATGAATTAATTCTCATAATCCTGTTTATTTAGAAAGTTACTTCTGTAACATTTTAAGATGGAAGAAACATGATTTGGACAACTTTGTAATATGTGCTTTAAATGACATGCTAGAGTCAAAGATAACTCCCTAGATTGCGGTACACATCCAGGTAAAATTACCTGGGATTCCAACTGAGTTAAATGAGATGACAAAATATTGCTGTGATCAACGCTTGGCTCCTCTCCAAATAATTTAACATCTCCCATTTTATCTGTATTTCTTAAAGACAAGTAGTTCTCATTCATCCACTCCTTTTAATCTTCGCTAACACAACTAATTAAAGACAACATCCAAAGGCACACCCACCCTCATGTTAATAGCCCATATGAAATACCACCTCAAGATACAGAAGCAGTAATTTGCTGTTGCTGCTGGGAAGGGACATGTTATGGGTACATAAAGTCTGTAAACAGATCAGTGGGTCCTATGATGCTGCATATGCCCAGCTGGACTTGGGCTGTGGTAATAGCTAGCATGTGCCTGGGTGGTACACACAGGCCTTCTCGTGGAGGTCACCAGTATAAAACATCCTGGCAGTGGCCAAGTCTCTTTCACCCATGTGAGAGCCTACATGATGGTCAAAGAGAGGGTCATCCCTTCTGAGTAGCACCAACTCTTCTACTACATTCCCAGAAGCCATCTGACTGGAGCAAAATGAAGAGACACTTGGACAATCGGTTTTTACCAAAACAAAAGGTGATCACAAACTTGCACCTTCTATAGAAGATCTTTTATTTCAAAACCATGGAAAACGGATTCTTCCAAATACTCCAGCAACAGCTGGTGGCCCCACTTCCCTTTTTTGCAAACCACAGAGGAAATTGCCTAATATTCGTGTATATGCTATGAATCAGCTTTTAGATCTCAAGCCGTGACCCTTGAGAAAAACATCCAGATGAAAGCTCATTTTCTAGAATCGCAGCATGCCTGGATAACTGTCACGCAGAGCTTCTATGCCTCTGGTCTGCTGTAGTTGCAAGGAGTACTGGTATTTGCCTTCTTTCAGAGTGTACCTACATACAAAAGCCCAGCCAAGTATTATATGTGGTTTTGATTCTAGTGCTCAATTTGGTGGTTTTGAACAATGTGCTGCTGTCTGGGCCGTGAATTTGAATAATAGCCTGTTGGGTATCCCAAGACGGAGGTTAAAACCTGTTGTACCATCGCTCATATTCCAGCAAAATGCTCTCATTGTTTTCTGGGTGAGGGAAGATTGCAGGGGTGTTTTATGCCTCCTATGGCATCAGGACAGTGACCTGGACAAAGGCTGTTGACTATAGAATGAGGGGTGCATGTTTTTGGTAATAGTCCCTCAACTGCTGTGGCTTACTTATGGTCTGAGGAGAGCTGTACAAGAGGAGAAAAGATATGGCAGTGATGTGCGCCGCTTTATTCAAAGTGACTTTATATGGATGATGCTTTAAAGTCCATCCCCACTGTGGAGTGGTAGCTAAATTGATCTTCTTAAGCACGATAGAAATGTTAGCAGCTTCAAATCTTGTGGGCTCCACAAAGCGGCCTCTAAATAAAGCTGAGGTGATGGATGCATTCTTAATGGAAGATCGAGCCAAGGATCTGGCAAAAATCTTGACTGCCTGTGGATGACCTACCTAATCAGCGAAGCCTTGGGTGTAAGATGAAATATTGCGGCCAGACATTTTATACTTTATGCACCTGAAACTGAGAATTACATATACCCACAGAGAGGAGTATTCTCAAATTTGGTCAATAATCTTTGACCCGGGCTGGGTTTCCCTGGCACCAGTGACTATCCGGGGCGCCACTTCAGAACTCCTCTATTATAGCAGTGATTGGGACACCAACCTTCCAGGAGGGCACATGCATAAACAATGGGTGCAATGGTAGAGTTCATCAGTAGTGCCCCAGAGGCATCCAAAATACCTCAGATATATTCTGCTATTCCTTAATTCTAAATGCCCTACATTGAGCTGTGCATTTTTCAGATGCCCCTGTTAATGCCACGCTGCCAGGGAGCGCATCTCCCCAAAGTCCTGCCATGAGAAGTAAATAGATAAGCTGGCCTTTGTCCCCAGCAAGACTTGCCTCCCCGACCTGAACTTACAAAGTAATGCATTTGGAACTGAGGTGGTTATGTAAAAGTTAGCTGTGAGATTATGGAAGTCACAGTGAGGAATTAGGATCTCCAGCTAAACTCCACTAGTTTTTATACAGACAGTAAGGTGGTTTTTGGGTTATATTCATTAATCAATCCAGACAATTAGCCCAGTGTACACCCGGCAAGCCAAATCCGGTAGTCTTAAACCTGAACAGTGGCATTTATGTGCCACAACAGATCAAAAATCCTAGTTGGACTAAGTGGTTCTATGCTCCATTTCAGCCTCCAAGTTTCCAGTTCAACATGGATTACTGACTCCCTTCCTTCACACCTTCCACTAAAGAAAATCGAAGAACAAAACAAATGAACTTCATGAACCCAGAAAGTGATGTAGATGTATCCAACTCCAAAGTGAACTCTCTGTCCACTCACTTTGAGAGTCACTTAGGCTCAAAAACGGTGGGGAACGCTTCTAGATGGACATCCTAGTCAAGGCTGTGGCTCGGCCTCTGCCACATTGCTGACTGCCGGGGAACTCAGGTGCAAGCAGAAGGCTGTCTTGGCTGGCATATTTGTAAGAAAGTGCATCTCAGATGGATCAATAGGGCAAAAGGCTGAAAGCTTAATCATTAGAAGTGTGCAGCATGAGGTATATTTAAAGAAACCCTGACATTAGGAGCAAACTGACCTTCCTCATGAAAGTGCCCCCTCATCAAGCTGAATCCTATCATTGACAGCAGCGGCCTCGAAGTTGGTGGGCCTCAATCAGTCCGACTTGAATCAAAAAGAAGCCAACCTTTCATCATCCCTGGCAGCCAAATTATGTTGCATTTCATCTGTGAGGCATCACTCACCAAAAGGTACAAATACCAGGGAAGACATACTTCACCAAAAGGTGCGGCTAGAAAGCAAGCTGCCTATGGCTAGTTGGTGCAAGTCATGGTATAGGTAAAATAGTTAATCAGTGTGTGACTTGCAGGAAGTCCAGAGGGAAAGTGTACATGAACAGCAAAGGTGACCTGCCAGCTGAAAGGCCTCAAATGGAAGTTGTTGGAAGAAATGAGCTCTTCCAGTAGCTTCATTAATGCATTAAGGCGTTTCTTTAGAATTGGCGCGTGGCCTGTTTAAAACAATTGATCTCTGACTGTGGTACAAATTTCGTGATCGCAGGGAACTAGAAATCGGAAGCTCCAAAAGCAGGGAAGGTGCAGGAGTACCTACAAGATCAAGGATGTGTTTTGGTTTTCAACCCACCCCTATCTGATCGCATATGGGGAGTGTGGGAACACAAATGATCGAGTAGTAATGACTATATTATATTATATTATATTATTATATTATATTATATTATATTATATTATGCATTATATTGTATTAGACTCCATGCTATTGCAGTCTGGTTGGGTACCTACTTACCCATGAAGTGCGTTAATAACGCTTAATGGCAGAGGTCATGTTTCATACTTTTTGCACGCCCCTGACACCTGTTTCAACTGATCCTGAATTATCCTAATGTCCCCCAACACCTTCCCATGCAGCTCACCCAAAAATAGGCACACCTTTTCTGTCCCCAAAGTAACTTTGGTACAGGTAGAGATGCTTACATACCAATGGAAGCGGTAAGTTCCACAATTCGCTGAGGAATTCTGAACAGGTGGAGAACAAACAAAGTACTCCCAGCACCTTGCAGACACGTATAGAAATGGTAAAATAAAAGACCTGGACATCAAAGAAGGTGATGTTGTTCTTTCCGAAGGAAAAGCAAGTCAGGAGGAATGAATGGCCTATGGAATAATAATGAAGGCCGCTCCCAGCAAAGATGGATTAATAAGGAAGGTTGAGTTGGTTCAACAAAGAGCAAACAACAAAAAATCCTTACAGCCCCATTTCAGAACTATTTTTATCACCAGATTAAACTATTTGTCTAAGTTTTTGGTGGCATCTTTAAAGACACGGCGGGAGTGTTCTGGTTTTAATTGTTTTTTCATAAACTTTTGTAACCTCAATATAAAATCCTAACGCCATCGCCGCAAAAAGCAGGGTCGCGTGTCAGGAAGTAGGAAGTGAGCGAGCAGCAGCGTGGTGTGTTTATTACCCTCTGTGTTTGTTGTCTCAAACAATCCTCCCGCCATCCTGCTTAGTTAGGCCCTGTGAAGTGCATTCCCTGTGTTACTCCCTTTTCTAGTTTTATAGCTTCTTTTATTTAAGTAACTTTTGGTTAAGGAATGTCAAAGTAAATGTTATATTCTTCATCACAAATTCACTGAGCTTTCGGGTTGTTAAGCTCTTTAGTTATAAATGCTGCTACACTCCATGTTACTTATATGTACTTATTAGTGTTTGTTTGTACTTGTATTTTTCATAGTTTCACAATTGCTTTTGTAATTAAACATTCTCAAATATCAATGGGTTCCGGAATTATTGCATGAAGGTGTTTTATTTGTTGATAATTGAAACTTGAAGATTCAAAGTGAGGCTGGGGTCCAGTAACACTTTGTGAGCAGGAGGCTACGTCCCCAGGGAGAGCCGCCAAAGCAGTGGAGGGGACTGCGTCCACAAAAAAGTCTTAAACACGCTACTGTCCCTCCATTACCAGGTGTAGGAGCAAAAGCTTTCTTGGCGCACATCCCTTACATTTTACAAATCAAGAGCCAGAGGTAAGTTTTGCAAAGATTCCGTTAAAGGGACTGAGCTACTGAGGCTCTCCCAGACAGGGAAAAGAAAAGGAGAAGGTGGTGGGAAGTGAAACAAATATCCTTGACGCCAAAATGCCTTATACGGCCACGCAGAGCGCATAGGTAGTGCAGTTTGTCTCCAGAAAGGCGTTTATTCTTTGGGAACCACTGAAGATCCCACCCAGAAACTCAGCCCCACTAACCCCAAACACTTTATGGCAAACAAGAACATGCTGTCCCTAAAATGTACATATATTGCAGCTAAGGCACACTTTCTACAATATTTCCAATTAGTTTAAGGAAGGCACGTAATAATGAAATACCTAACTCAAAGCTTTAAAGTGGATCTTGAATAATGTAAAAAGAAAATGTAATATATTTATTCTACGCATAATTATTCAGTGTTGAACCGAACAAGTTTGTTGGTGGAACAGGTCGTTCAACCCAACCAAATACTTCAATCTTAATCGTAATTTAAGGATTCTTGCTATATTGCAATCGTATTATTTGGCCTTCAGGATAAAGTGTTTATCAACCTGTGGAGCGGAAAAGAAAAAATGGAAATCAAAGAAGAAGTAATTTATTAAAACAAACTCGTTCATTACAACTGTTTATGGTAGGAAAATCACACACTCGAGTATGCGGACTATCGGCTCTGTGGTATTCGTGTAAATGGCCGCATGTCGTGATGTCGTCCACCGATAAGCGCCGATTCTTTGTAGTGAACGAGGAAGAGCCGACTCCTGTCGGGAGAGCAGAGCCTTCAGCCGCAGAGAATCCATGCAAGCAGGGCGGAACTTTATTTTGATGGGCACACCATAAAACCAATCACAAGTAAAGACGAAATAGGATTCACCATTATTTGAAAGAAGGAGAGGGCAGACGCTCGAAGACAGCAAGTGTAGTGGCACAGGCCAGGTACAGAGCGACAGAGAGACGCGGGAGACGGGGAGACGGATTGAAAAGCAAGCACGTCGGGAAAAAGTGAAGAAATGTGCGAAAACCAAAAGAAGCAGCATCTGATTGCATTTCAATGATATTGGAGACTGCAAAGCTGAGTGCAGAATTTGTCAAATGAAAATATCAATCAGAGCAGATTAGGTCAGCAACAAACCTGCTACAGACATCTAAGAAGCGCTCAGCGTCCGTGCCACTTGGTGGAGAGCTCTGTCCTCTCTCCTCAGGCTGCCATCCACTGACCTGGGCCGGTTCTAGACAGGCATATATGAGGGGGCAGACAGAAATGTGAAGGGGGCACATGGTGACGACAGAGGCGGGAAAAGGGTGGGGTGCTCTAGATAACTGTTTTTGTCATATAATTGGATTGCACTTCATCAGGCCTCTACCCTAAGACCTGTCCAGGCTAAGCTTCTGCTGGTGTAGCTCTTAGGGTCACTAGGCATGCAAACCCCTGACCACAATAAGGTGGCAATCCCTCAGGAGGAAAACTGAAAAAATAAAACAACAAAAATAAAATAAAATATTCCTCATCAAATTATAACAACTAAAAACATGACATTTACCTTAATTGGATGGCCTATATCAAATATATTAGAACTCAACAATAACTACCTCACTGTGCAATACTAACAAAACTAAAAAGGGTAGGCCAAGTTATAAAAAAAAAAATAATAATTCACCAAGTCTTGAAAAATAAAAAAAATAAAATAAAACATCCATCCAGATCTTTACAACCAACGACATCAAATGTATGTAATTTGATGGCCTAATTCTCAAATAAATTTTCAAAATAAAGTAAGAATAAAATAAGACCTCTCAAAGTAGCCAATATTTACAAAACTAAAAGGTTGTCATAGTAATTAAACAACTCCCATGTCTTTTCTACAATTCTCAAACTGATTTGTAGAGCAAACAGATTTAGAACAGAACATTTGAACTTTTTCTTCTTTTTTATCTTGTTTTAACCTTTGTTTGTTTTGCATCAACTGAACTCTGTTTGCTACTGAACAGCTCCGCTCTCCTTTCTCCTCAATCCACTCTACAACCACAGTCTCCTGTTTCCCTTTGCAAAAAACTCTTACAAACTCCTCCATATCCAAGTTATTTGTTATGGACTTCTCATGGGCCAAGATCACCAAATTCTCTTTCTTTTATGTAACATGGTGATGATAGGGAGTTAGACCGTGACAAAGTGGAGAAGGAACTCTCACACGATGCTGAAGACACACCAATGACCAGGGCTGTTGACATACAATAATGCAACTCAGGAAAGGCTTCTTGTACTCCTGCAGGACTTTACACAGTGGACAGGTCTGTTTCCTTTGGACATTTTTGAGCAGCATCTGTTTTGCCAAGAACTTCAATTTTCAGACTTACAACATTCTGCTACAGTGCCAGCCATCACAGCCAGAGGGTGCAGCAGGTGATCTAGAAATGCCTAGATCTGGCTTGCAAGACTAGATATGGCTCTCATCAGTTCAATATTCTTGTGTGAAAATCTAGTTTCCATTTCTGAAATGGCCTGTCAAGGATTTTGATCAAGGATCTTTTCAGAGACTGATGGGGGAATGGTAGGGTCACCAGAGTCTGTATGGTCTAAAGTTGAGAGCACAACACTTTGACCCAAGTGTTTGCTCATTGTTCTCCTTCTCTTTGTTGGATGTACTCGTCCTCAGCAGGAGATGACACTCCCCAACAATATTCCTCACGGATGTTTTTTAAGGAGTCCAGTGCTGCAGTAACACCCTCAGAAGCACAGCACACATCAACTGACTGAAACTGTAGAATAGCATTTGCTGGTTTCAAGACACCAAGCACCCGGCTGGGAACTTTCCAGTCTCAAAGAAGTGATGCCTCTTAATTTGGCATAGCTGGCCTGATGCCTCGTGCACAGGTCAACTGCAGCATCATCATCCTCGTCATCTCAGATAGGATACTAAGGATTTGTTCTTGAGTGTCCACAGTGCACCTTGTCACCTCATAGTGGCTTGTCCATCTGACTCAAGCAGCCTTTTTAGACAAGTAAGGTGCATCTCGTTTATTGAGCACATAGTGGTGGTGAAAAGCTGTAGAGTGAACTAGATAGGCTAAAAATCTTTTCCACACGGCTCACTTGCATGGCATGCACAAGCACTAAGTGCAGTTGGTGGTTGTAGCAGTGGATGTATGGGACATACACTATCTGTCAAGCTTCTTTTGGAACAGAGCTTGTACCTCACCTCTAACCCCATCATAACATTGGCTCAGTATACTGTCAGCACTGTAGCCAGCATCAGAAAGGAGACAGCATCTCAGAGGTGATGGACTCTGCATCAAGTTGTTACAAGTCAACAACCCAATAAGATGCTCCTCTGGCATGGGATTTCTGACAAACCGATTATCACAGACACATTTTCCACATTGCACCTATCCCTGGTCCCATCACTTTTGAGGCAAAACCCTGCAGAATCAGCACTTTCATATTTTTCCTGACCTCTCCATGCACCATGTCAGCCAGTGTTTGGATAATTTCAATTTGGATATCCTTAGATGTGTATTTTGCATTTTATGGGACATCCTTAGCAATGCTGTAGCTTCTCATCCTTCTCTAAGGTATATTCCATCAGTTTTAGAAAAATACCTGAAGCAATGTCATCATCATTACCTGCAGTCCCACGGAGCCCCAACTCATTTACACAGCACTACTAATACTCTTAACATAGTAATGTTTTTTTTTCAAGTTGTGTTTTACCAACAGTCCCCGTGTCTCTCTGCTTTTATGCTCAGTCCAGATGGTTGAATCAAGCATGGTTGTGGCTGGACAAATGCCGTGTAGCTTGTGGTCTCAATCGTCGCTTCCAGTTGTTAAAACCAGTTAAGGTAAAACTACATCCCTATCAGTTAACTGTGCTGCCATATTCCTACATGGGAAACAAGAAGCATGCCCGCACAACAGAGTACTCCAGCCATGTCGTGTGGTACCAGGCAGGATTGAATGATCTTAATGTTGTACCACCAAATACACGCTTTGGGGTAACTACCCAGTATTGGCTGGGATGGTGTATTGCCATTTAACTCACTGGGTAGCTGGGGTTGCTTTGGGAACAATTGTTGCAGAGGTACAGGAGAAGCAGTGCCTGTTGATGCCACAGGAGTACACATGCTAGCTTCTGTCTCTGATCATTGCTACTGCTATTGTGTACAGCCGGGAGCAGCGCCACACTTTTTAAAAAGCTTGGGAAAAAGGATGCATCTCACAGCATTAACTTTCCCTTTGTGAGCTGCTGGAAGCTGGGGAGGAAAGTAATAGCTTTACTAAAATCTCTGTGATTTCATCAGTATATGAACGAGACAACTTGAGTGCAGAGTTGAAAGCTAAGGCGGGGCTTTGTGTCGGGTTCTGACAGACAGACAGACACGGGTCCTCCAGTCGGCTCTATGCAGCAGAGAGCTGGGCTCGAAGAAACACTTCTCTACCAGACGGAAACTGTGAGAAGAACAATGGACTAGTACCCCATTGACTGCACAAATACAAATGTATTTTTAGTTGTTGCTAATTATCTACGGTCGCTATGGATTTTGCGACAGATATTTGCTCTTCCTCAAAGCCTGCCGCTGTTCCCAGCCCCTGCCTACTAGAGAAACCTGACACCGGGTCATTTGCATACTAACAGTGATTGGATGTTTAGCTGTGGGGAGAGTGAGAGGGGTTCTTCCCAGTGCTGTGTGAGCTGGGACAAGCAGTGCACGCCAGAAAGAGCGAGGAAGACGGAAACCTATCATCTCATTTGTGCATTTTCCAGTGGATTTTTCAGCTACTTTAGTAAATCTTGTCCATATTCAGTTTCTGGGTTATCTATTATTTTCTTTCCCAACTAATAAAAGTTAGATTAAGGGGACAGGACGTTTGTTTCAAGGCATTGCCCCCTTGCCCCAGCTGAGAGCCGGCCCCGCCACTGACCCTGGAAATGTTTGCTGTTTTGAGCAAGAACTACTGCTCGCATCCACTGTCTCGCTTAAAACTGCAGGTATATCACAGCCTTCTGCCACTCAAACAAAATAAGCACATTTATTTCTAAACAAATGACGCCAGCCAGCCAGATAAGTGTCGACAGAGCTGTTAAATGATAACCCATGACTTTCAGCCATTTTCTATTGTGGAGGACAAAATTTAAAACTTTGATCAGGCCTTAAACCCCATGTATGTATGTTCTCCCAGGAGATAAACTCATCCCAAACAAAGATTCTAGTACTATATAACACAGGGTGGCACGGTGGCGCAGTGGTAGCTGCTGCAAGCACAGTAAGGAGAACTGGGTTCTTCGGTCCCTCCTGCACGGAGTTTGTATGTTCTCCCGGTCTCGCGTGGGTTTCCTCCCACAGTCAAAAGACATGCAGGTTAGGTGCATTGCAATCCTAAATTCTCCTAGTGTGTCCTGCAGTGGGCTGGTGCCCTGTCCGTGATTTGTTCCTGCCTTGCACCCTGTGTTGGCTGGGATTGGCTCCACTGTCCCTATGACCCTGTGTTAGGATATAGCCGGTTGGATGATGATTGTCTGACTGACTATATAACACGGAGCATCATGGTGGCGAGACAGGGTCAAAAACTAATATGAAAAAATGGAGCACACATGGAAAATGGTTGAGAAACACTGTATTAGACACACAAGAAATTAAAGTTGGCACAGCTTCTCTACTAATAACATAAGGGCAGGTAAAGGGGAATGAGAAGAAAAAGTTTCATTGTGTCCTTCATGCCATTTCACCATCCACAGGGTTTACTGTGTTTTCCTTACAGGTTCAGACAGCATGACCTTAATATCCAGTGGATTGTCACCCCAAGACCCTAAACATGTACCCTCCCATTACCCTCTGCAGGCTGGCACTGATGTTCTGAGTTGGACCAGTTGGGTGACATTCCTTAATGGTCTCTTCACAGCTTTATTTAACTCCACGGCTAATGTATTAAATTTAGCAGTCACTTTTTCTGCCTCACAGATCCACTGTCCCCATTCTTGTCATGTGGACTTTAATCCCATTTTCCCAATATACTTTATTTTTTCCCTCCAGCTACTCCAGTTTTCTCAAAATTCCTAAAATTGTTTTGGTTGATTGGCACAGACTCTAACTTAGCCCTGTATGACTGGCAGTGTGGGTTTCTTTGGGTCCTGACTTGGATTGGCATACGGGTTCCACTGCTGATCTCTGCCTCATGTTCAATGCTCCCAAAACCCAATTATTTGAAAATTGTACTCAGCTGAAAGAGCTTGTCATGTATATTTCTGTTTCTGGACAAACTAAACTTTCCCAGTCCAATTTATTCAGCTCATTCTTTTTTCCCTCGATGTCCCTATTTTTGTGTTTTGTGGCTTACAGACTCACACTAACCATTTTAGCCCACCTAATGTACTAAAATACTAAACAATCAAGCCCAGACCACTGGGGTCATCTTCAGTTCAGAGAAATTGAGTGGAACACAACATTCACTCAACACTGAGCGGTCCAATCAAGACACTGGTGAAGTGACAGGTCATAGGACAAGTGACTAAGGGAAAATCGTCCTGACCTAATGACCTCCCCACTGGTTTACTGATTTTATGCTTGTCTGCTTTTGTTCCCTCATTGAATTGCTGCATACTATGAGAACTAAAACCCCCATCTAAACCTCCTGACTGTTTACTAGTACAGAGTGAAAGGAACAGTTTTGTTTCACAAACTGATTTTCATTCAAAAATTTGTTTTATGCAATTTCACAATTATAAAATAAAAAAAATGTTTAATATGCTTTTCATTTCTTTGTTAGGGGTGGTCCCAAGTTGTATGAGGCTAAAAGCAACGAATAATGGTCTCTAAAGTTTATTCTAATATCTGCTTCCTTGATCACTACTATGCTAATGTGTTACCCAAGTCTCCTTCCATTTTCTCCACACACTTTCATGTTCCTCACACACACCCACATGACAACAGTTTTACTTCACATCATTCATATGGTGATCAGAGGTAACACCATCAGCGCTCAATCTCCACGACTCCCTCTAAACCAGTATCCTTTCCAAAGCTCCACAGGAGTTACACTACCAGGCTTTACCTGAGAAGAAGAGCCAGCACAATGTGTGCATGTAAGTGCTGTATGTTTGCACCATATTTATTTGCATTTTCCATACATTCCCAACTGTTTTGTTCTGATTGAGGGTTTTACACTGCCCACTGGTGAATGACCACCAGACTGAAGCTGAATATCAGTAAAACCAGAAGAACACTTTCTGAAGATCTCATTACATAACAGGATCCAAGTGTCTGAACATTTCTGCAGTGCTTAACATCTTCTCTCCTTTCCCTGAATTTTCAGGAATTTTTCCCAGCTGTGGAAAACATCCTGTTTTGGTCCCAGTGCCAAAGAAAGGGCATTCCAGTGACCACAAGGACTTCAGACCAGTTGCTCTTACTTCAAAACATCATGAAGACCTTTGAGAGGCTGGTCCTAAAAAGCAGTGGCCTCTCATTTCAGCACATCTGGATGGTCTGCAGTGCCAATAGACACATATCAGTGTGGAGGATGCTGTTCCTTCAGCTCCACAGTCCTACTCTCACTTGGACAAGCCAGAACCACAGTCATGATCATGTTCTTGGATATCTCTATGGCTTATCACCATTCAGCCTTATCAACTATTGAAAAGGCTCAAGGCTATGCATCATGATGCCCCCCCTCAGGCTCCTGGACTCTGAACAACAGACGACAGTTTGAGGTTCCCGGAGGCTGTGTAGAATGGTTTGGGGTGTAATACTGGAACATCCATCCATCCATCCATCCATTCTCTTCCGGGTTATCCAGGTTGGTCCGGGGTAGCAGCACAGAGAGGCCCAGACTTCCCCCCGGGCCCCTTCTTCCAGCTCTTCCGGAAGATCCCAAGGCTTCCCAGGCCAGCCGGGAGACATAGTCCCTCCAGCGTGTCCTGGGTCTTCCCGGCCTCCCGGTTGGACATGCCGAAAACTACCAGGGAAGTCAGGAGGCATCGACCGATGCCACCCCCCTCTGACTCCTCGATCGGGGAGCAGCGGCCTACCTGACCCCCCCCGGATGACTGGTTTTACCCCATCTTTGAAAAAGCCCGACATCGGGAAAACCTTTCAGCCGTTTGTATTGGATCTTGTTTTTTTGTCACACCCATAGCCTGACCATGGTGAGGTGGCGAGAACTGGAAATTGGAGCTTTGCCTACGGCTGCTCCTTTCCCGACAGACCGATGCAGAGCCGCATCACTGGGGATCCCGACCACCGCCTGTCTCCCGCCCATTTTTCCCCCATCGTGAACAAGCCCCGAGATATTGAATTTCCCTCCACGGGGGGGATTCCCCCCAACCCCTGAAGGGCCTCCACCCCTTTTGGCTGGGGGAATGCTCGGATTTGAGGTGTGATTCTCATCCCACCCGCCACACTCAGGGGCAAACCGATCCAGAGAGAGCTGAAGATCCGGCCTGATGAAGCAAACAGGAAAAATCATCTGCAAAAGCAGTGCCCTATCCTGAGTCCACCAAACCGCCCCCTTCAACCCCCTTTTGCCCCGAGAAATTCTGTCCATAAAATTTAAAGAACAGAATCGGGAAAAAAAGGGACCCCTGGCGGGTCCCTCACGGGAAAGGGGCTCGACTTACGGGCAATGCAAAGCTCTGACAGGGGACGGACCAAACCCTTTTATCGGGGGGCCCGGGTACCCCATACCCCGACACCCCCAGGTTTCCCCCGGGGGACCGGTCAATCCTTTTTCCAAGCCCAAAAAACACATTGACCGTGGGGCAACCCCCATGACCCTCCAGGACTCTGCTAGGGAAGAGCTGGTCCACTGTTCGCCAAGGACAAAACCACTTTTCCCTCCTGAATAGGTTACTATCCGACGGACCCCCCTCCCCAGAACCCCAAAGACTTTTCCGGGGAGGCTGAGGGGTGACCCCCTTTAGTTGGAACACCCCCCCGGCCCCCCTTTTTAAAGGGGGGGGACCACCCCCCGGGGCCCTCCAAGGCACTGTCCATCCGCGATTTTGGAGACGGTCAACCAAGACAGTCCGGCCACCCAGATTAGGAACCCGGCGATCTCATCCCCGGGGCCCCGCCCCCAAGGATTTTTTAACCCCCCCGGGACTTCAGCCCCAGGATGGGACCCCAAAGAGTCCCCAGGCTCTGTTTCCCCTCTTGGAAGGCATGGGGGTTTTGAGAGGTCTACTCCTCCCACGCCCCCTGCCCAAAAGCGAGGTCAGCACCCACATCCCCCCATTACGGGTTGACACTGCCGCCCCTCCTGAGCGCGGAGGGTGGCCAGAAGGCCGCCAAAGTGTCCAGGCTCTCCAAACTCCTCCCATGCCCGAGTTTTCCCTCAGAAAACCCGGGCCGCTTCCCTTTGGCCTCCCGGTACCTTACTGCCCCAGAGACCCACAGGACAAAAAGTCCATGGACCTTTTCAGCGCGGACCTCACCGGGTGCCCACCCGGGTTGGGGATTGCCCCGAAGGACCGCCCATTTTGAAGCTCCGTCAGCCTCAAAATAGGGGACGGAACATGGCCCATTAGACTCAGCCCCCACCTCCCTCGGGGGGTTTTAAGTTCTCCCGGGGGGGGATTTAAAATTATTTTGAAGGGACTCCCCCGTTCCCAGCACCCCCACAACCGCTTGGGCCTACCAGGTCTACCCGGCATCTTCCCCACCAAACCCAAACTCACCCCAGGTGGTGATCAGTTGAACCCGCCCTTCCCCCGAGTTCAAGAATGCCGCAAGTCCCGACAACCACAAAGCGTCCACCTGAGGCCTGGGGGTGTCCGGGGTCCCAATAATGAACACCCTTATGCTTGAACGGTTTTTAAAGGAAACCAAAGACAAAGCCCAAACAAAACCCCGCCAGATTCAGACGGGGCCCATTCCTCCCAATCCCCCTTCCAGGTCTCACTGTTTGCCCCCGGGGATTTAAGTCACCCGCAAAACAGGGAATCCCCAGGGATGCCCCCCGCAACCCTCCAGGCTCCAAAAGGGTGGATACCCAACGCTGTTGGGGGATAAGCACAAACAAAGTCAGGACCCTTCCCCCACCGGCGGGGGAGGCCACCCCGTCCACCGGGGTAAACCCCCCAAAGCACAGGCCCCGGGGGCAATAAGATGCCCACCGCTCGGCGCCTCACCCGGGGAACCCAGGTGGTGAGAGCCCCCTCGGAGATTGGTTCCAGAGTCCAAATTTGGCGAGGGGGGTCCACTATATCTAGCCGGGAAACCCCTGCCCCGCGACTATGGCTCCTTTCCTTTAGAGAGGTGACATTCCATGTCCCAAGAGCCTTTCTGTAGCCCGAGGATCCCGGCCCCTCCCCCACCCCAAATCAAAACCCGCACCAACCTCCTTGGCCCCCCCCATGGTGGTGAGCCCATGGGGGAGGACCCAACCCCACCCGGGGCCCCGGGCCAGGCCCCCCGGGTGCAGGGCCCAGCCACCAGGGGCCACCAGCCCCACCTCCAGGCCGGGTCCAGAGGGGCCCCCGACCCGATCCGGGCAAGGGGAAACGTGGCCCCCAAAGGTTTTACCATCATTGGGGGTTTGTGAAAACTGGGAAAACCTTTTAGAAATGTTCGCCTTTTGTTCACCCTCTCACACAGACTTCCAGACAATCCCCGCACTTTCCACCTGCAGAAATTCTCAGAAAACCCTCAACCCCCTTTATAATGGAATGAGTTTAAGTACAGGAGTCTTGTGAACACTTTTTTGTGGGGAGGGAAACACCTGGATCAATATCAGCAGGATAAAAAAATGATGGTGGACTTTTGCGGCCAAAAGAGAGACCACTCATGTTCAGAAGGGAGGGGCAGTGCAGAGCAAAACCCGGAGGGGCCATATTGTAGCAAATTGGGCTTCTGACCACACAGGGGCTGTACAAAAAAAGGGGCCCGGGCAGACTGGGTTCCAGACTTAGTTTTTTATTTTGCAGCAAGCTGCTGGGAAAACTTCAAAAATGGAGTAGCCTGTGTTGTTCACGTTCCTGGGGATTTCAATGAAGCAAAAAGGCCCAAAAAACCAATTTGAAAAAACGCCCCTCGGCGGGAAACTCTGGAACACGGGGTGGGGGAAAAAGGATGGGCAAAAATTTAGGCACAGGAAAAATTTCCCCAGGTGGGGGGTTCTGTAAATTACACAGGCTTATTCTACACAGTGTGTGAAGGGCCCTGGGGGGCGTTTTTCCCAAATGTAATGCATCCCCCCCTGAATCCCAAAAAAATGCTGATACTTTTAAGTTCATTTCTGTTTCTAAAAATAAAAATTGATTGATTGTTTTATTATTTGTTTTGTGAGTCCATCCTTGATTTTGTATTTTTGGGATTCATAAAATTTATCTAAAATTTAAATTTAGGTTCCCCCTTTAAAAATTTCTTCATGACCCCAGTCAATGTGCCCCCACTTTGAAGGGCAGCTTTGGGTCGAGAAGGGCCCAAAATGTCAACTTTTTTTGGGCTCGGGGTGGCAGTCTTTAAAATGGAAATTTAAAAAAGACCATTAATCAGGAGCCTCCCCATCAACAACATGGCAAAACAGGCCCCTTCAGCCCCTTTTAAATCCAATTTTTCCGGGACCCTGCCCTTTAATGATGCCCCTTTTAAAGGGTGATGTCCCGTGCGTGGAATTGTGTTTGTGCCCCATGGGTCAAGGGGGAAAAACCTTTTGGTAGTGGAATCATTTTCTTTTTTGCGGCCCTTCTTAGGTCTTTGGGCCGGTTTTCCCAGCTCACGTTAGGTTTCCTTCTCTGCTTGGGAAGGGTTTTGGCACAGAAGCCCCAACCAAGTATAATGGGACATAGTTAGAAGCCTCAGGGGTTTTCAAGGGCAGTGTCCCAAATCCAATACCTATAAAAGGGAAAACAGGCTGCTTTTTATTTTGAATGAAGCGGATTAAAAAGTGATGGGGTCTGCTTTGTGGCTCCATGTTAAATGGATGGTGTTGTTGATCGCCACAACACCAGAGAACCCCTGGGCGGCAGCTGAATAATGTCCACCTGCTTTTTTGGGGTTTTAGCTTACAACTGTCATCTGCCAAAAAAAGTTAATCAGATGTTTGACATCAAAAAACTGCAGCAGGACCAACAACAAAAAGAATCAGAACAGACATTGACAAAACCAAATTTAAAAGTCATAATGAAAAAACAGGTCACGACTAGAAATATGCCTTAAATGTCGATGTTAAAACTGCAAACAAACTAAAATGGTATTTCTCTGACTTGATCATCAATCCTATGAGTACCACAGTGAAGTTCTTGAAGGTTGAATCCTCAGCCTCAGGCCATTGACTCAAAATCGTACAATAATTTAAAGACGAACTCCACAAACATCTACACTCAAAACTTTAACGTAGACAAAGCTAGATTTGTCACGAGCCGATAATCAGGACGACATACTGTCTCCAAAATCTAGACGCTGAGCCATTAACATGTTCAAAGTGAGAATAAGCCTGAATTTTTACTCATACACTGAAGATGATTAAAAGTTGGATCCTCAATCTTGGATTCTGGCCTCACGTGTGTGATGAAGGTTGTGAGGCGAGCGTCGGTGATGTGTCACTTAATTTAGGAGGAAACAGTGCAAACGTCCTAGCAACAATCAAGAAGGATAAAGCTTTTAAAATGGCAACAGGCCACACTTACAATTTAGCAATAAAAACAGTTTATTAATTGTCAATTCATTATTAACACCAAATGCTCATGTATTAATAATCTCTAATGTACAAAGGCCTTAAAGAACTCAAAGTAAAGAAGCAAAAAAAACATTTATCCATCCATCCATCCATCCATCCTCTTCCGCTTATCCGAGGTCGGGTCTGGAGGGGAGCAGCTAAGCAGAGAGGCCCAGACTTCCTCTCCTGGCCCCTTCTTCCAGGAGAATCCCAGCGCTCCCAGGCCAGCCGGGAGACATAGTCCTCCAAGCGTGTCCTGGGTCTTCCCCGGCCTCCTCCCGTTGGACGTGTCGGAACACTCACCAGGGAGGCGTCCAGGAGGCATCCTGATCAGATGCCCGAGCCACCTCATCTGACTCCTCTCGGCGGAGGAGCAGCGGCTCTACTCTGAGCCCTCCCGGATGACTGAGCTCCACCCTATCCTTAGGAAAGCCCAGACACTCTGCGAAGGAAACTCATTTCAGCCGCTTGTATTCCTGATCTCGTTCTTTCGGTCACTACCCATAGCTCATGACCATAGGTGAGGGTAGGAACGAGATCGATTGAAATTGAGAGCTTTGCCTCACGGCTCAGCTCTTTTCACCACGACAGACCGATGCAGAGCCCGTATCAGCGGATGCCGCACCGATCCGCCTGTCAATCTCCGATCCATTCTTCCTCACTCGTGAACAAGACCCTGAGGGTACTTAAACTCCTCCACTTGGGGCAGGATCTCCCCGCCAACCCTGAGAGGGCACTCCACCCTTTTCCGGCTGAGGACCATGGTCTCGGATTTGAGGTGCTGATTCTCATCCCAGCTGCTTTACACTCAGCTGCGAACCGCTCCAGAGAGAGCTGAAGTTCACGGCCTGATGAAGCAAATCTCCAATGAAGAAAAAACTGTGGACAACGTTTTCCTTTCCCGGACGCTGGGTCACCGGGCCCACCTCTGGAGCCAGGCCTGGGGTGGGTCTCGGCGAGCGCCGTGCCGGCCTGCACCCATGGGGGCCGCCGGGCACACCCAAGAGGGAACGGGGTCCTCCTTCCCCTGGGCCACCCCATGGAGGGGGGC
>NW_024384605.1:0-3901 GCF_016835505.1 Polypterus senegalus
AAAAAAAAAAAAAAAATTTTTTTTTTTTTTTTTTTTTTTTTAATTTTTTTAAAAAAATTTGGGAAAATTTTTGTAAAAAAAAATTTATATATATAAACCCAATAATAAAATTTTTATATAAAATATTTTATATATATATATATAAAACCCCAAAACAATAAAAATAAATAAAAAATTAAAAAAATTTATATATAAAAAAATATAAAATTTTATAATATAAAAATTAAAAATATATATATATATAATATATATATATAAAAATTATAAAAATTATATATATATACACATATATAATTATATATAAAATATAATATATATATATACAATATATAATATATAATATACACTATACATAACACAAAAACATCCAAAAAATATACAAATATATATATAAATATAAATATATCAAAACATATATAATATATATAAAAAATATATACATATATATATATATATATACACATTTTAATACATATATATATATATATATATATAAAAACCAAACATATAAAATCATAAAATATACAAAATAAACAAACCATATAAAATATACAAATTTTATATACATAAAAAATATATATATATAATATACAAAATAAAATACACAAAAATATATAATACATATAATACATATATATAAATATACCTTAATATATACATAACACAATTATATAATAAAATTATATATATATAATTTTAAATATATATATTATATATTATATATATATTATATATATATATATATATATAAAATATATATATAAATATATATATATATATTTTTATATATATATATATACACACACACACACAATATAAAAATTTTAATATACACATATATATTATATTTTTATAACTTTACAATACATATATATATACATATATCATACCTAATAAAACAAAGCCCCACCACTCCATGACCATCACTAATTCCCCAAACTTCCTGTGTGGTAAAAGGCTGAAATTTGGGCTCATTTTTAAGCACCAAAAGTTGGGCAGGTTTCATTCAAACCCCAGAAGAGGCTTTTTTTTATGCAGAAAGGGAAAACTTGATGAATAAACCTCTTATTTTTCGGATTGAAAAACCCCGGGAATTAAACAAACACATCCACAAATACAAGCAGATTGAAAGAAATAAATAACAAATCCTTGATGCAGAAAATTTCAATAACACTCAAAAACAATTACATATTGCAATCTTTACTTTAAATTTTAAAATTTTCCCCTTTTTTTCATAACCTACTTTCCACTTGATACGGATATATATAAGGGATATATACCCGATCTAATACATACTTTAGAAGACAACCCACGCTGTGGCGTTTAGATCTTCCCCCAGGTTGATTCCCGAGGGATGTATGACTATTCGGCACCCCATTCATTTACCTGTCTCCCTTTGGTTTTGGGGGGGGTTAAAAAAATTAGGTTAACGGAATCATGTTATGTTATTTTAAAATTTTCCCCTTTTTTAGCATAAAAAAAAGGAAGCCGATGCTGTACCCCTAACGCGTTAAAAAAAAAAGCTTTAATCACCTTTCAACCCAACAACGGGTTTTGTCAATGCAGTTTTGGTACATCCATTACACTGATGCACACATCACAGCTACAAAAAAGTTGAGTGAATAAAGCGTTCCCCCGATGATCATTTCCCCAAGCCCTTTAAAAACATGGTTTTGACCTGAAAAGCAAGCAAAATTAGATATTACAGCGGGCTTTTGGGGTCCGGGGATCATTGGACTTCCGGCCGTTTGTAATTCTAAATACATCTAATTACAAAATGTTCAATGATCACACTGTTTTAGCCTAATTCAAAATAATTTTTGGGTAATTTACTCAGAGTTTAAAATAAACTGGTAAATTACCTTTTATTTTCACTTATTTTTTTTAAAAAAACTGATTTATGGTGAAATTTTGGTTTTTTAAAAACAATACTATTCTGCAAATGCTTTTAAATACAAACTACCACTTTATTTTTAAGTCGCCCCAATTTTTTAAACCCGGGGTGATATTTTTTTTTTGGTTTTAAAACTTAAAGGTTTTTTTTTTTTCAGAAATTAAAAAACTTAGTTTACAATATTATTCCATTCTTTTTTTTTCTGTGAATAAAACCCTTTTTAAAAAAAAAAAAAAAAAAAAAATTTTCATTTGGGGCAAAATTGTTGGCATTTAAACATTAATCAAGATTAATTTTAAAAGCCCCTAATTAATTGGGAAATTTTTAATAGTCCACCTAATATATATATATTGTAGATTTGTATATATATTTTATATACAGTATATATTTGATATGTATATTTGTATATACAGTATGTATATTTTTTTAAAATATACAGTTTTGGGGTATATATTAAAAATATATATTATGTGTTATTATATATATATATATAATATATATACTGTATATGTGTATGATTGTATATATATATATATATTTATATTTTTTATATGTGTCTGTGTGTGTATATATATATATATTAAAAAAACCCCCATATCAAACAAAACAATTACATTAACAATCATCTTGTTATTTTTAAAATGTTTGTTTTTTTTTTTCAACCCTTTCCCTTTTTCCCGCCGGGGGATTCTTAGATAATGCTTTTATATATAAAAAATAAAATTTTATATACATATTATAAATTTAAAAATTTTATATATACAAATACATACATAATTATATATACACATTATATATATACACATACATAATAATATATATATATAACATATATATATATAATAACATAATAATACATATATATATTTTATACACATATAAATTTTAAAACACATTTAATTTCATATATAATAATTTAAAATATTAATTATTATTTTATAATATATAATAATACAATTATATTAATATTATTTTATACATATATATAATTTTAAACATATTATATTATATTTTATAAAATATATAATATTATATTAAATAATACAATAAAAATAATATATATTTTTACATAAAAAATTATATATATTTATATATATATAATATATATATACATAATAATAATATTTATATTATAACACATAATATATATATTTTTAAAAATATATTATTAATTTTACCAAATATTTTTTAAAAAATATAATAATAATAATAACAACATATAAAATATTATATTTATTTAATTTAAAATATTATATTATATATATTATTAAAACAAAAAATTTTTAATTAAATATGTATTTTTTATTTAAATAATTAATAATTTAAAATAATATATATATATATATATATATTATATATACACATACATATATATATATATATAAAATTACACACATATAATATATATAATTATATACACAAAAATATAATATATATATAATATAAAACATATATATAATATATATATATAAAAATATATATAATAAAAATACAACAACAAAATAATAATAAAACAACACAAAAAAAAACAAAACATAAAAACATAAACAACAAATATACATATATACATAAAAATACTATATAATAATATATACAAAAATATATATATATACAACAACAAATTTTACATACTATATATATATATACATACAAAAACATACATATATAATTTAACATATAATAAAACCCTAATATTTTATACTACAATTTTTATAATAATATATATATAATACAATATATACAACATATATATATAATAATATATATATAACATACATATATAATAAAAATATATATATAATACATAATAAACAAAATTTAAAAATAAACACACATATAAAAAACTTTTTCCCAAAATTTTTTAAAAATTTTTAAAATCAAATAATTTAAAAAACCCCTTTTTAAAATTTTAAAAAATTTTTCCCTTATTTCAATTTAACCCAATAATTAATTTAAATATGTAATACAAATAAAAAATTTTAAAAAAATTGGGCATTTAAAAAATAA
>NW_024384606.1:0-7536 GCF_016835505.1 Polypterus senegalus
TGAACCAGGAATACAAAAAAGCGTAAAGAATTGGATTAACTGCATAATTCACTTCACTTAGCAACACAAGGATATTCCTGATGATACGTGTGATTATGTTACTACCATCATTATAAAGATTGTACACATAAAGAGGCAGCCAGCAGATAATAAAAACCCCCACGACTACTCCTAATGTTTTTGCGGCTTTTCTTTCAGACGGTTTTGATATTTTTCTGTCATTCACCTCCTCAGTTTGTCTCTTTTCTATCATACAGTTGATGGCTCTTGAATGGCTTCTTGCAACTACAAATATTCTGATATAAAAACCAATCATCAGTGAATAAGGGATAAAAAAAGTGATGAGTAAAACAAAAATGACAATTTCATAATAAGCGAATACTAACAAGCTCCTTCACATTGGTCTACATCAAAATAACTCAAACATAAACCTATGACTGTAATTAAAAGTGCAAACAGCCACACTACAGCAATGCTGACCTTTGCAACAGTCAACGTTATTTTTGAGCTGTAAAAGAAAGGATGGCAGACAGCAATGTAGCGATCAATGGATATTAAAACCACATTATATACAACTACAGTATTAAGAATATTTGCAAGTGCCTGATAGAAATAACAATAAATAACTGCAAAGTACCAGCAGCCGTCAATCAGCATAGCCAAAGAAAAGGGCAACACAAAGAAACCTGTTAAGAAATCGGCTGCTGCGAGTGAAAGGATCAGAAGATTAGTCGGCGTGTGCAGCTGAACAAAATGAGAAATAGAAATGATGACAAGAAGATTTCCAAAGACTGTTGATAAAAGCAAAAGACACGAGAAAGTGTAATAAAGTCCATAAAATTCAGTTTCAACAATTAGTTTACGACAAGATGCATTACTGTGAGGAAAGCAACGTCCAAATCTCAGTTGTTTAAACTCCATGTCTGTCCCTGACTGAGCCGTCCTGCCTGCACACTGAGATGTTTATACACTGAGGCCCTGCGACTGCCATATTCTCTCTGCTGACGTAATTCACATGAGGCGTCTCTCTGCTGTTTGCTTCACAAATTCTCTCAGGATGTTTGTTTGTTCATTTCAGTTCTTACTCACTAATAAGTTCATCAAATCTCAGATGTCTTCATTATATTTGTTTGTCAGGAGCTGCTCAGGGCTGCGGTGGTCTCTCCTCACAGCTCCACAGTGGTCAGCTGCTGGCTCTCTGCAGTTTCCTTCTTCTCCTCTGTCTGCTGTTTTTGTTTTTTTGTTCTCAGTCACTTTGACTTTCTTTCCTCATCACAGCGAGCAGCACATTAAATCAGCAGGTTCAGATGAGCTGAAGTTGTGCCCAGTGGTGGTCTGACACTCCATCATGTCCTGTGCTGCTCAGAGCCCCTCTGACTCCTGTATGTAGTGTGCTGGACCACCCTGTGCTCACGAGAGGCCCTCACACACACACACACACATACAGTGTACAGTAACAGCTGTGTGTTTTTGTCTTTTCCGGACCCTCACATTAAATTCCAGACAGTATTCCCCCCGTTGCTCTCTGTCAGTCTGACGTTGTGCTGATTGTCTTTGTCTGATTTACTGGACGTCTTTCTTTTCTTAAATCATCAAACACACAACATGCATTTCTCTGTGTCAGTGACAGCTAAACTCTCAGAATTCAAATGCAGCAGCGCTCACTGATGTGCTTTTTATTTTTAAGACATTTGCTGTTTAACTGATTTGTAACTTTGTATTAAACTAAACTAAACGACTGCGTCTGTCGGTTTGAAGCCTGGAGAAGCACCGCACTGCATGAGTCTGTTAGCCGTTATCACTATAAGGACAATTAGAGTTCTTAATAAAGTTATAAATGATGTCAAGAAATCTCCAGAAAAATCTTCTTTTATATTTTAATGCTTAGATTCACTAATTTATATTAATATTACAGTTGCATTAAATTCATAGTGTACTAGAGTAACAGCAAGTGATGTTTTTTACAGATACTCTGAACCATAAAATACAAAATACGAGAGGACCACCATCTCCATCAGTTTTGATTAAATTAGCAGCAGCTGCTCAGTGATGACAGACATACGACTTTACAGGATTGTGTGTCATGTTGTTTTTACTCCCCTAATCAGACACTCACACGTCTTCACAAGAAGTAAAATGCTAGGTCTGAATACACAATGGTTCCTTAGGAGACAGACTTATGTGTCATAATGGACTCATTCAGAAGCCATTAGAGACAGTAAAGAGAATGTCAGGTTATATAGCGCCCTGATGTGTACAGCAGATTTCCCAACTGTTTCTCCACATATCAGCACTGGCCCATACAAAATGTTTCCTGTCCACAAAACAGTAGGCCAGTTCATTATATCCACTATAATTAAAGTTTCTGTGTGTTCTGTTCATCCAGTTGCTTTTTCTCTGCCTTTCCAACAGATGGCACTTCACAGACATGTTTAGTGTTAAAATGCTTTGTATTTGTCATTCCT
Source organism: Polypterus senegalus (assembly GCF_016835505.1). Taxonomy (NCBI): domain Eukaryota; kingdom Metazoa; phylum Chordata; class Cladistia; order Polypteriformes; family Polypteridae; genus Polypterus; species Polypterus senegalus. The sequence continues at coordinate 2,466 of NW_024384606.1, forward strand.
ATAGATGACGTATAACAAACATTAACACTGCTTGTAGAAATCCTTTACTAAATGGCGTAGCACAGACATAGCAATTGGGCAGGCATACCTCACTGCAAACGTTAACACAGAATACATCCAACAGAGAGTAACTGCAAGATGGACAGAAATCAACTTATCTATCTTAATAAAAGGACAAGAGTCTGTGTTTTTGTGTATCTGTGTGTCCATCTGGTTGCTATGTTTCTGTCATTCCAACATATGGTGATTCCCAAGCATTTGTAGTAATTTAATTCATCACATCTGTCATTCCAACCGTTGGTTGTACTAAATGGCTTATAACAGAGACATATGAAGTGTCTGTCTGTGTTTCTGTGTTTCTCTGTGTCTGTCAGGTTGCTCTGTCTCGGTTATAAGACATCTGGTATGGGATTTCTAAAAGTAGTGTTAATGTTTGTGATGTGCCATCTGTTGAAATGTTAAATGCAGTGAACCTTCTTGCTACCTGAATAACAAAAACACATTCTAATGGATGGTGCACTTCAAAAATTAACACCAAATATGGAGAGAAACAGGCAGCTGTATCTCAAAAGCAATAAGCTTCCATTAGGGAAATGGATCAAATGCATAAACATATGATGAGACCGCACAATAAACCCAAAGCTTAGGAAGTCTGGGACAAAAGAAATCAAGATGTGATGCACCAGACCAGGAATGATGAGTTTCCTGAGGATATGAATGTGTAAATTATTAAGGACGCCTGTGAACATACAATACTCAGGCAATAGAAACACCAGAGGAACATGGAGAGTGAAGTCATAAGAATACCACGGCCATTACAGCGGTGTGGACCCAGGAGACACCAACAACAGCCAGAGCCAGACTACAGAGTGATGTTCAACATCAGAGGGTGTGAAGGTATAACGACAGGAGAGCCCCAAATCTTACTGCAACTCACAACATTGGCTTAAATTATGTAGTAGGGATTGTAGGGGACCACTATTGTGTAGTCTGGCGGTCAGTGCAACTTAGAACCTTCTAGACGAGAACAGGCCATTCAGCCCAACAAAGCTCACCAGTCCTATCCACTTATTTCTTCCAAAAAAAATATCAAGTAGAATTTTGAAAGTCCCTAAAGTCTAATTTCCTTCATAATTTAAACACTTCAGTCATGTCACCTCTTAAACTGTAAAGGCTCAGCTCTTTTAATCTTTTCTCATAACTCATCCCCTGTAGCCCTGAATCAGCCTCGTCGCTCTTCTCTGGTCCTTTTCTAGCGCTGCTATGTCCTTTTTTTAGCCTGGAGACCAAAACTACACACAGGACTCCAGATGAGGCCTCACCAGTGTGTTATAAAGGTTGAGCAGAACCTCCTGTGAGTTGTACTCCACACTTCAAGACGCTATATAACCTGACACTCTGTTAGCCTTCTTAATGGCTTCTGAACACTGTCGGGAAGTTGATAGCTTAGAGTCCACTATGACTCCTAAATCCTTCTCATAAGGTGTACTATCGATTTTCCGACCGCAAATTGTGTATTCAAACCTAACATTTTTACTTCCTATGTGTAATTCTTTACATTTATTGAAATTAAATTTCATCTGCCAAAAATCTGCCCAAGTCCTTCTGTAATGATATAATTGATTCCAAATTATCTGCTAATCCACCTATCTTGGTATCATTAGCAAACTTAACCAGCTTGTTACTTATATTCCTATATAAACCATTTATATATATATTAAAAATAGCAGCAGCCCTAACACTGACCCCTGCTGGTCATCACTCTTAACATCGGCCAGTTCTGATGAGGGTCCTCACACCATCACACTCTGCTTACTGTGTTTGAGCCAATTCTGCACCCATTTAAAAAATCACCCCAAAATGCCACTTCTGTTAGTTTGATGCCCAACCTCTCATGTTGCACCTTATCAAATACTTTCTGATAGTCCTGCTCAATAATCTCATCTGATCCACTTTGATTGTATCCTTTTGTTTCCTCCTCATAGAATTCCAGCATGTTAGTCAAACACAACCTCCCTCTTCTGAATCCATGCTGTCTGTTCTTAATAACTCCTGTCCTTTCCGGGTGTTCCTCAATCTTATCCTTAATAATTCCTTCTATTAATTTTCCTGTGATGCACATTAAGCTTACTGGTCTTAGATTTGCCTTGTCACCCATTTTATATAATGGGATGATAGTTGCCATTTTCCAGTCCTTCAGAATCTCCCCAGTGCGCAGTTACTTCCTAAAAATATGTGTCAAGGGTTTATATCTGTACTCACTATTGTGGTTAAAGATTTATAGAAGAGCAGACCAGCAGATTGATATACAGTAGGTGTTGTAATGAAGGGAGACTTGTCTTACCTCTACTTCTGGTTCCAGACAGGTCAAGGTGCAGATTCTGTGAATTTCATTTATAAACATCAGGTATCCTAACTGTTCTTTCTGTGAATATTATTCCTCCTCCTCCTCATAGAGGACCATAGTGTTTCCATATAAATGGTGACTGTTACCATCAGGCAGGTGTGTTACGCCAAGAAAATGATGAGTAGAGACAATAGGCTCAACTGTATATCCTCATTCAAGACAAGATCACCAACAGGAGAATGCATTGTATGGAAAAGGTGCCGTCCTGCACTGATGAAACAGTTAAGGTGATGAATGAGTGAAATTAATCCTTTCACTAAAGCATGTAGAATGATGTTTGAAATTGAACAGGAATGCAGGGAGCAGCAGGTACTCGACCAAACACAGTGGAGATTGCTCTGGATTGGAATCCACAGAGACATAATTCTCTAAGGACAAATGAAGTACTCATCATGTTTGACCACCCAGAAGGAGAACCAGCTTTGGAACAGGAAGTCCTGATCTGTTGTAGAGCAGATTCAGGGAATGCAAATAGGAACTGCCAAAGGATTTGTTTTCTTGATCCAAACTTGGATGCAAAGGTATATTCACTGCTATTTCCACACAGGTATCAGAGTTGGAGACCAAATATTAGGCTGGAACATCCAAGGGCTCTAAGTGGAGTACAAAGAAGAACAAGTGTGGCAAATCTGAGGGTCAAGATAACACAAACACAGTATTACTGTTAATGGCTGGGAATAAGGCATGATACCTTCAACCAGGTTTTGGGTGCAGAGAGGCTGAGTCAACAACAAGCTGATTCTTATGTGAGGACGAAGGAAATCGAGTGATCTATGTTGCAAATCCCAAGCATGGTTGAGGATCAAAATGTACAAAAGGGTAGATGGGTCACCTAAATACAACTTCACATTTACACACATTAGCTCCAGGGAGGGTTTATAAACTTATTTCAACATTTCTAGGAGGTCCAAGGTATACTAAAACTATCAGGATGCAATTTCAATAGTGTGAAGATATGGGCCACCTGAGATTTAACCTGCAATGATGAGTAATCTGCCGTGGCAGGAGTTTATAAAAAATCTAGGGCCAGGCCAGAGGTCAGAGACAAGGCCCAATATCATTTTAGGAGTGTTTCATCTAAAGCTAAGAGTTTGAGGATGATATCATGCAGAAACAGATGGTAGAGTCGTGGCGAAAAATTCATCATCAGAAGGCTTTTTACCTAAACATAAAGGCTATTAGGACTCAGAATAAATAGACAGAGTTTTAAAGCTTTATTGCAATAAAACAACAAAAAACAACAAGGACTCAACCCAATACGGCCAAATTGAGCTGAGCCCCGTAAATTACAGCAATCAAAGTTTTTATAACAATTTCTTATCATTTTGACCTTGTTCGATTAGTTCATTCTGCACCTGGTTTTACTGTCCATTATTCTTCTTCGTGTCTGTTCGGCTTATTTTGATTGGTCTAAGACTGGGTGGATGGCTTCCTCTTACCATCTTTGGGCTTTTCTTATGTCATTTCCTATGTTTTCCGACCTCGCTAGAATGAGCTCTTTTGCCCATCTTCTCTGATTCCCTTCTACTCCTGTCCGGCCGAACCTTGAGTTCCCATGTGAACCCTTATTATCTCCTTACTTTCCTATCACTGGCCCCCTTGTGGTATTTTTATTTTTCTATGCTGTTTCTATTTTCTCTAACTGGCCAAAGCTTCAATTCCATATATGGGTTTCCTCTCATAATTTCCTTTCTTAAACCTTCCAAACATTTTTTTATAATGGTGGCCTGAAGCTTAAGCTTTAATTAAAAAGAAATATAGTATGTGCTTTAATTTAATCATTGCTTAGCATGCTTGATTTGTCTTAATTTCTACACTAACATTAATTTCTAATATATTCTTCTAATATTTTTGCTAATGATTTTCTCTTCATGCATTATGTCAGTGTGACCTTGCTTACAGCAAAAGCCTTTTCTTTTCTTTCTGCTGCTTTCCCAATCCAGCTGGCTTCGCCACGTGCCTTCCAGAGCCATCTTCTCTGTGTTATCACTTCCTTAGATTCTTAGCCTTAAACACAGGTGTTCTCAAACTTATTTTCCTTATCTGTTCTTTCCCCACACTAGCAATTCTGCTGTGAGCTTAAAAATAATGCAAAATGACTGATTTTTAGTTAACTATTCATTTGACCTACCTTATTTTCTCAACATTGTAATTTATGCTTAATCTAATGTTTTAGAAGCTTTTAATTACTTTTTACAGCTCTTTATGTTAATTTGCTATTCTCTATGCTAATAAAAAATTTTCCTTCTACATTCCTCCCTTTTGAGGCTTTTAATCCTCAACACCTAACGTGGTTCCAAAAGAAAGGTAGGGGATGTCGGTTCAATTCTTCTTTGGAGTCCAATACAGACCCTTCACAGTTCCTCCCAAGCTTCAGCACCCGTACCCCTCCTCTGGTGGCACAGGAGCCAAACATCTCCCCCTTAAATCAACTAAGAGGAGTAAAAGACGTCCTGGCCATATCCTTACATTCAATATGCGTGTATCAATCATTGGAGCAGAAAAATTGAATAACATATGAATAAAACATAAGCCATGATGGTTACAAGAAAATAATACAGAAGGCTTAAAATAATAAAACAATTGTCCATAATAAGGGCTTTTTCTTTGCTTGGAGAAATATATTTCCAGTGAAAGTACATTTTTCTTCAACCCAGGTACTTT
>NW_024384607.1:0-19023 GCF_016835505.1 Polypterus senegalus
CTGTGAGAAGGACCCAAAACCAGAAGCTCTACCAACTTTGGAAAGTTCTGTTCTGATATTTATTTCTGCAAAGACGACTCTACAATAATTGTGTATTTTTGTTTAGTCTTCAATGCTAGTTATACGAGGTGACCAGGCTGGTACCCAAACTCTTTATCACTGTCATCTCTTTCTCTTATAGTGGTGCAGTTGGTAGAATTTATCACAAGGATGACAGTGAAACAGAATATGGTGGCCCTTCTTCAGTCCATGGCAACTGAACTCCAGGCAGTAAAGGTTCAGGTTGGGGAACAATGGACTCAGCTTGCCAAGGAGGAGGTACGTAGTCAAACGTGTTGTCCTCCAGCAGGAACAACTGATGGGTCTGTCCCATATGTTGTTGCCATTAAGGATAATGACACTTACTTTCTAGTATTTGAAAGTGCAGCTACTTGTCATCACTGGGAGCATATGGAGAAGGCACACATACTGGTGCCGTTCTTTAGAGGTTCAGCTCAACAAGATTATTATGACCTTGGATTATAACCATCTTAAAGTTGAGATACTGCTGAGGCATGGAGTTAGTTTGAACCAGCAGGCAAGGGTTTGTTAGGTGAAGAGGTTCAACCCAGAATAAGCAACCTGCTTCCAAGTATTTGAACTCTGGGACAGAAATCAATGATCCCAAAAAGGTGTTCGAGATCATAACCTGCTACCTCTTGCTTTGGCAGCTGGAATAAAAAACCATTAACAATCTCATTATACCTCTCTAACAGCACCGGGCATCCTCACAAGTTGAGCACGTAATGGCCTGTTGATTGCCACAAGTCCCCAATGGGATGTGTCTCCATTCATAAGCCTACCCACCACAGGACGAAAAAGATTGGAAGAAGAAAAGGAGAACACATGCCCCTTCCCCTGTTATTGCAAGTTGGAGGGAGGTGAGCCTTAAAACCGTGAATTGTCCTCGCTTCAGGTAGCTGATCAACTGCAGTTAGGAGCAAGGTTACACTTCCAATTCCCTATTCATTTCTTAGACTGGATTGGTGGTTATAGAATTGACACAGAGTTACAGCACTTACAACAACAACAACAACATTTATTTTATATAGCACATTTTCATACAAACAGTAGCTCTAAGTGCTTTACATAATAAAGAATAGAAAAATAAAAGACACAATAAGAAAACAAAACCCCCCCTTAAACCGTCCACTATATCATGGTGGAGGGTTTGCGTGTCCCAATGATCCTAGGAGCTATGTTGTCGGGGCTTTATGCCATGGTAGAACCACCAAGGAACACTGGTCCTAGGTAAGGGATGAGACAAGAAGCGGTTCAACAAACCTCTGATGAAGAATAAAAACCTTGGGCGGCGTTTTCCCTTGCCGGATCTGGGTCACGGGTCTACTCTGGAGCCAGGCCTGGAGGTGGGGCTCGATGATGGCGCCTGGTGGCAGGCCTGCACCCATGGGGCTCAGCGAGGCACAGCCGAAGAGGTGGGGACATTGAGTCGAATGGGCCATGTTCCGTGCCTCTATTGTTGAAGCGACTGGCCCGGAGCTGTGGCCACAAGGTGGTGGTGCCTGTTAATGGCGGCAATCCCGAACCAGTTGGTGGACACCCGGTGAGGGATGCCGTCAAGCTGAAGAAGGAGTCCTATAGGACTTTTTGTCCTGTGGGTCTCTGGAGGCAGCTGATAGGTACAGGCAGGCCAAGCGGAGCAGGCCGGTTGTTGCTGAGGCAAAACTCGGGGCATGGGAGGATTTTGAGAGGCATATGGGGGAGCGACTTTGGGACGGCTTTGAGGAGATTCTGGTCCACCGTCCGGCGTTTCAGGAGGGAAGCAGTGCAGTGTCAACACCGTATATGGTGGGGATGAGTGCGCTGCTGACCTCGACTCAGGGCGTTAATGTGATTGGTTGGAGGAGTACTTCAAAGACCTCCTCAATCCCACTAACATGCCTTCCAGTGAGGAAGCAGAGCCTGGGGACTCTGAGGTGGGCTCTCCCATCTCTGGGACTGAAGTCACCGAGGTGGTCAAAAAACTTCTTGGTGGCAGGGCCCCGGGGGTGGATGAGATACGCCAGGAGTTCCTTAAGGCTCTGGATGTTGTAGGACTGTCTTGGTTGACAGTCTCTGCAACATCGCATGGACATCAGGGGAACAGTGCCTCTGGATTGGCAGACCGGGTGGTGGTCCCCTTTTAAAAAGGGGACGGAGGGTGTGTTCCAACTATAGAGGGATCACACTTCTCAGCCTCCCTGGAAAAGTCTATTAGGGGGTTCTGGAGAGGAGGGTCCGTCAGGATAGTTGAACCTCAGGATTCAGGAGGAACAGTGTGGTTTTTAGTCCTGGTGCGGAACAGTGGACCAGCTCTTCACCCTTAGCAGAGTCCTGGAGGATGCATGGGGAGTTTACCCGACCAGTCTACATGTGTTTTGTGGACTTGGAAAAGGCGTTCGACCATGTCCCTCGGGGAATCCTGTGGGGGTGCTCCGGGAGTATGGGGTACGTACCCCTGATAAGAACTGTTTGGTCTCTGTACAACCCGGTGTCAGAGCCTGGCCGCATTGTCGGCAGTAAGTCAAGCCCGTTTCCAGTGAGAGTTGGACTCCGCCAGGGCTGCCCTTTGTCACCGATTCTGTTCATAACTTTTATGGACAGAATTTCTAGAGCGCAGCCAGGGTGTTGAAGGGGTCCGGTTTAGTGGACTCAGGTTTGGGTCACTGCTTTTTGCAGATGATGTTGTCCTGCTTCATCAGGCCGTGATCTTCAGCTCTCTCTGGATCGGTTCGCAGCTGAGTGTGAAGCGGCTGGGATGAGAATCAGCACCTCCAAATCCGAGAGCATGGTCCTCAGCCGGAAAAGGGTGGAGTTCCCTCTCAGGGTTGGGGGAGAGATCCTGCCCCAAGTAGAGGAGTTCAAGTATCTCGGGGTCTTGTTCACGAGTGAGGGAAGAATGGGCGTGAGATGCGACAGGCGGATCGGTGTGGCATCCGCAGTGATCACGGGCTCTGCATCGGTCTGTCGTGGTGAAAAGGAGCTGAGCCGTAAGGCAAAGCTCTCAATTTACCAGTCGATCTACGCTCCTACCCTCACCTATGGTCATGAGCTATGGGTAGTAACCGAAAGAACGAGATCGCGAATACAAGCGACTGAAATGAGTTTCCTCCGCAGGGTGTCTAGGCTTTCCCTTAAAGATAGGGTGAGAAGCTCAGTCATCCGGGAGGGGCTCAGAGTAGAGCGCTGCTCCTCCGCATCGAGAGAGTCAGATGAGGTGGCTTGGGCATCTGATCAGGATGCACCTCCTGGGCGCCCTCCTGGTGAGGTGTTCGGGCACGTCCAGCCAGGAGGAGGCCGGGAAGACCCAGGACAGCTGGAGGGACTATGTCTCCGGCTGGCCTGGGAATGCATAGGATTCTCCGGAAGAGCTGGAAGAAGTGGCCGTGGAAAGGGAAGTCTGGGCCTCTCTGCTTAAGCTGCTGCCCCCGCGACCCGACCTCGGATAAGCGGAAGAGGATGGATGGATGGAAGAAAACAAAATAAATCAACATTAATTAACATCGAATAAGAGTAAGGTTCAATGGCCAGGGTGGACAGAAAAAACAAAAAAACTCCAGACGGCTGGAGAAAAAATAAAATCTGTAGGGATTCCAGACCATGAGACCGTTCAGTCCCCTCTGGGCATTCTACCTAACATAAATGAAACAGTCCTCTTTGGATTTAGGGTTCTCACGGAAGGGTTTGATGAAGATGGTCATGTAGAATTCTGCCTTTTAATCCATCCATCATTGTTGGATCATGAAGCTTTGAGTAGGTGGAGGTGGCGCAGGCCCACCACAAAAACGGAAAAAGAAACAGAAAAGAGAGTAGGGGTCAGTCACGGTTTTAGAGCCACCATGAATAGTTATTATTAGGAAATTGAACATATAGAGTATCAGGATTAAGTTAAATTGAAGTTATAGAAAGGCCATGTTAAAGTAATATGTTTTCAGCAGTGTTTTAAATTGCTCTACTGTATCAGCCTGGCGAATTCCAATTGGCAGGCTATTCCAGATACAGGTGCATAGCAGCAGAAGGCCGCCTCACCACTTCTTTTAAGTTTTGTTCTTGGAATTCTAAGGAGACACTCATTTGAGGATCTGAGGTTACGATTCTGAAGCCATGTTTCACTGTAGTGCAATAAAATCTATTTTTATCACTATTAAGATCGTTGATAAAAAATGTTTTGTTAGTGCCATATAGTGCCATATTTAATGTTTCTGAGGTGCAAAGATGAATACTATGTAGCTATTAATATTTGGAATAGGAACTAAATTATTTTTATTAGCGCAGCTCTGTGTGTATTTTTTGTTTAATCTGTGATCTGTTTTTATAGTTTTAATACATTGTTCCTCTAAAATAGTAATTTTAATTAGATTATTGGAGTTTATGCGTATTTCCTAGATTTTCTACGTGCATTGAGATTGCTTATTACAGTATTAATGTTGTGCACTTTAGCGGAAGATTCTATTAAACACTTATCATGTCCTGGCACAACAGTATCATTTTGGAAGGGGTTAAGAGCAGAGATAGATAGTCAAGAAAAGCGAATTACCTTGATATGTTTTGGAGAGGACCGGGCGCCAAAACTGTTAGGATGCAGGCCATCACGCTTGAAGACGCGGCCTTTCCAAAAGAGATTCAAGTGTTGATGAAACCAACATCCTTCTTCTTGCAGAAACCTGTAGCCAGCGTTGTTCAATCCTAGCTCTGGTACTTTCGTTGGATCGTCTGGCGAGGAGTAGTGGACCGAAGCGAAGATCTTTGCCGATGGGGTCCTCTCGCCGTGTCTTTAATCAAAGCTTCGAAGTCAGCCTTCAGGATTTCTGATTGTGGGTGCCTTATATCGTTTACGCCCGGCATGCAAGGCGATTGCTCAACTGTTTCGTAGACTGCTGGCGCCGCGTCCTCCTACATCTGGACCACGAGCACCACGGAAAACAAGAAACAAACGATTTTTACGTTAGGGCATCGACATTAAGGTTTCTAGCGATAGAATCACCTACCACTATTACATCACCAGGGGCTGAAGGCGAAAATGGGAGAGGGTCAAACCGGTTCTGAGATAAGATGCTGCGCCTGTGCGATGGAGGTGCTCTGGCCTTGAACCCCGCCTGCATAGCTGAAATCCACCGAGGTCATCAGCGTAAGCCCCTACGAGCGCGGGGTGAGGTCGGCACTGGCGATGGGTTGATGTTGCCGGTTCCAGATGGCAAGGATGGTTTATCCAACAGCGGGCCTTCAGGTTTCTAAGGTATCTCCGTCGGGACAGGAGTTTCTGAATCTGTTAAATGAGTGCCTGGAGTTCCTCAACTACGATTTCACTGTCGGCCATTTTCTGCTTCGTGCCCTAAGAGAAATGAGAGAGAGAGAGAGAGTTACAGACTCTGGAAGCAAAATTTCCATTGTAGTATGCCATTACATGCCACTGCGAAAAGAAGGAAATCCAGATCAACCAGCCTAACCACTGTCAAAAGCGTGACGGTGCAGATCCTATCAAGGGGTATCTTGGAAGATCAGGGTGGATGTCTTACATAACTCATCTTATCCAGTGATATTAGAGCAGGACTAGTCTCAAAGTAACATCAGAGAAGCAATGAATTACCCGTCTAAAACACTGGGCCTTGTAATAGATTGTGAGATCCAATCTCAAGCTGTCTTTAAATTTTAGTACCAGCTAGCTGAAGAGTGGGGTCATGTGGCTATCCAGTATGATGTGGAAGATGGACGGGGGGGCCATCACAGGTCATCACTCCACCCACTGAGGTCACCCCAGACCCACTCTCAGACTTAGATAGGCGGACAATGAACATCATATCCAATGCCACCAGGACAGGCCCTTTTGCTTAACCTTCTTAGTGTTACTTTTTTTGGCTTGAAAGGGACATTTTATTAAATCTCATCTTTCTACTGTAAAAGTGCAAAACACTAAAAAGTACAAAGTCAGAATTGTAGAAAGTATAATAATGATACAAATAACACTTTCGGGTCTAATGTTAAGTAGATTAATAATGATTTATTGCATCACGTAGCTTAGCATGATTGTGAGGTGAGGTGATTGCTGTTAGTTCCACAAACTCACTGGCAGCATGCTTGTGAATTAGCTCATGCCCACCTCCAAGGCACCCATTTTAGGATCTGAAAAAATGCTAGAGGATTACACTCTAATTTTTTAAGTGGGGATCAATGAGGGAGGTCCACTGCTTATGCTCCTGAATGTCAGCAGCAGCAGATCCCTTGGAAGGACAATGCTCATTGAATTCCTGTCCTGCTCATTAATATCCTATTTAAGCACATAGTAGATATTGTAGGACTCCTGAACCCTCAACATGTGGCCATAAATATATATTAGTGATAGCTGATTATGCTACATGATATCAGAGGCTATCATGCTGAGAGTAGCCAATTCCAAAACCATCTCTCAATGGATCCAAGGGATGTCTTTCACCTTGGAGACATTCAGGAGAGAAATTACACAGGAATAAGTATTTAAAACCTTAGGGTATCATTCTCAAACTGATTTATTTTAGTATAGTGTTTTAAATCAAATGCTCAAATGTATGTACAAAGTGGTCAGCTGGGACAGGAGGAACTGGGATCAGCTAATAACCCGATGTTTTTTTTCATATCGGACTATTCCACAAGTCTCCATGGGCTTCCCTCTATTTTAGTTATTGTATGGATGACAAACCCAGACATTCTAAAACAGGGCTGGGAGGAAGATGTACTCCTCCCCACCTATGTTCTGACATATGTCACGCAGTTACACAATAGCTTTGAAAAAAAAAATTAGACCTAATCTAAAAAGAGAACATGGAGCATGTGCAAGCAGAACACGCTCGCTTACGATCATGGCTCAACACTTTGTGAGTTCCACCCTAGAAATCAGTCATTGTCCTCATTTCCACTTTGCATTTCAAATTATTGGTAGGAATTCCCTACAAAATTCAGAAGAGGAGAGGACTAGTTTATTATTCAGTGAAATGAGTATACCATGTGACATTGCTGAAACTGTGGAAGGACAGTGACCCCGATCCCTACTCCAGGCAGCTTTATTCCTACTTTGTTCATAAAATTACCCTTCATTTCGGCAAGGATTAATGCCCAAACAGGCCAAATATTTAGGGTACTTGGTGAGCAGGTGTATGTTACTAGCACAATACACCAAAGTTGATGCCATCATAAAATTGTCCTTTCTGAAAACCAAATGGCAGGTCCAAGCCTTCCTGGGTTTAGTGGGGTACTACCACCAGTCTGGACTAAGTCTGGGGATGTCCTGTTACACACATATCCATAGGGATGAGCTAAAGGGCTCTTGTGCCTGCAATTCTACCGCTGCTGCAGGGGTTGGTGGTGTTTCCTAATGTGTTTCTCTCTTCCTCCCTCTGCAGACTGGATGATTAATGAATTTAACACCACTGACGTCACTTATGGTGTCCGTCAACCAATCGAAAGGACCCAAAACCGGAGGCTCTGCCATCTTGGGAGACTTCTGCTCTGAACTCACGTCTACAAAAACAATTCTGCAATGATTACGTTTATTTTTGTTTAGCCTTCTAAACCAATTATACAGAGTGACCAGGCATGTTGTCCAACTGTTTAATGTTGTCATCTCTTTCTCTTACAGTATGCATGAGCTATACCAAATTTTGGTTCAATTGGCCTAAAGGTGGTAAAATCAACAGTTATTTGCCTCTTTAACATTGACATGCAGTATAACAAGTTCAGGGTCCTGTTTTCACTTGTTATACAGTTGAGAGGATTCAGTAAGAATTTACTTAAATGAAATAAAGCAAACATTTTAAGCATTGATCAGTCTGAAACAAAGGTTTATTGCTAGACACATACAAGTATCCTATGCCCTGCTAGGAGTCCTGCTGCAGTAGGTGGGTTTGCTTATTACAAAATGAACTGTGCTTGTTGTGAATTCAGTGTCAACTTTGTAAACTTCCAGCACAATGGCACGTGAGAACTCTCCAGCCCAACTTTCAGGTCACATACCAGTTCTTTAATTGAAATGTTTAGGATTGCACCATTTTTCATTCACAAAATAGCAAATCAGCCACCATTCTTCTTGATGCTTTTACTCCTGCTTGCAGCCACCCACTTGACTTTTCAACTATCCAATACAACCAGAGTCCAGGTGTTTCACCTCTAAGCCACATCTCAGTGAAGACGCGAGACTGCTCCTGATCAATGTTGAGAGTTCATCCATTTTATTCTCCAGCGAACTTACCATTGCCCATGATAATCAAAGGCAGGTACAGCCTACACATTCTTCTCTTGTTGTGGAGTTGGACTCCTCTATTTCCTGGAGTCTGTGCAGTAGCTCTGGTGGCAGCCAGGCTATTAGATCAATGCTTTGCAGGACAAAGAGTGCAGGTCTAGCAGTTGCTGTTATGTGTAAGTGTCTTTTCTCACAATTTTTAGTTACCCATGTTATCCATAAAAATAAATAAACACAGTAAACAAAGGCAAACCACAACAAAGACAAGCAAAACATGGAACTGCTGTTGCAGGCAGCCACTTATTGCATCGCCAGAAGTATAATATTTCCTACTAATTGTACTGTGTTATATGTAAAAACATTTTTGAACTTGTTCCACAGCTGCCCAATTCTCTCCATACTAAAAAAGCTTACCTCAGTCTAACCTCCTTAGACTTTGCTACAGCTGCTCAAAATTTGTCATACCAGTTAAACTTAAAGGTTTTGGCCTTTGCATGCTCCCTTTTCCAAAACAGTGAGAATTGTATTATATTATAGTAATTTGGCCCTAAAGGGTTAATCATCTCTACACCCTCAAGTGTATACTGATTATTACAAAACACTAAATTTAGGCAGCCTACCCCTGCATTGGTGTTTTAATATACTGTGTTAAAAAAAACAACAGATTCTGTCTAAAAACTTCAGCTGTTGTATTCCGCTATTTGAAAGGTTAACACAATTAATATTTGGATAGTTAAAGTCCCCCATTACTATAATATCCACAATTTACTTGCCTTTGTAATATGACAAAAAAATGTGCATGGAAAGTATGATCTGCATTGAGGGTTTATAACAAACTCCTAAAACAAGGCCTCCTTCTCTAATACTTTGCAGACAAATCCAGACTTGCATTTAAATTCTGTATGACATAAACAGCAAAAGCTGCCTTTATTTTTGTTCTGTCTGTCCTTCATAAAAATGTTCGCTCCTCTAGGTTATACTTATTCCCATCTTTGTTATTTATCAAAGTTTCTGTTATTGCTATAATATCATAATTATGTTCAGCTACATACAACTCCAATTTGTTTTATTTTTAATACTTCTAGCATTAAGGCAAGCTATTTTTAATGAGTTACTTATTGTACTTTTTAAACATTCAGTTTACAGTTTATGCTACTAGTCATATTTATTTTACACTATTGTTTGTTTCTTTATGTACAGTTCTAAACCTGGCCTGTCCTAAAACTCCCTGCCTCCCCATTTATAGTTTTAAACAATCCTCAACTAACCTACTCTTATGCCTCCCCAATACATTGGTGCCCCTCCAGTTCAGATGTAACCTGTACCATGATGCAATAGGTTCCATCTGTTCCAAAAAATAGTCCAAATGCTCCTTAAAATTATACCCTCTTATCGTTACACCAAAATTTGAACCATCTGCGTTTTAGAACTGGCTTTCTGGAGAACCCTGCAATCAACAGACTGAGCTCAGGGCACCAAAAAGGAAATGGAGGAAGTCAAAAGCTGAGGCATACCTGGCTAAGATACCAATCCCTTCTAGCATCCTTTTCTTCACTGCCACCATCAACCCTAAAGTAAGATTCTATCAAACCAGAATGAACAGCTCCAGCGAGACATGCTCTCTGTTATCCGTTTCTCTCTCCTTCTTAACCTTCTTCCAACAGCCTCCTTGTCTGCTGGTGACTTTGCAACATTTTTTGCAGGATCACGGTGGCTGCTGTCAGCAGTCAGTATTCACCCTCATTGACACCCATTATACACTCCCCCAAAGCATCACCCAACATTCTCCTGCGTCTCTCCACTCTCTGCCACTGATGTTTCCGACTTCTTCTCCAATCACCCCACTACCTGTCCACTTGACCCTATCCCCTGACATCTCCTTCAGGTTATTTCCCCGTTACTCATCTCTGTAATTACACACATCATTATCACCTCACTCATCTCAAGCACATTTCCTACCATCTTCAAACTTTCCCCTCATGAATCCAGCTCCTCAAAAAAATAACAATCCATCTATCCCAAGTTAACAATTACAGGTCTCTGTTTCTTGTTTCCTTTCTTTTCAAAACACTTGAACATGCTGTTTCTAACCAGGTCTCTTCCATCCTTGTACAGAATGGATTGCTCAAAATCAATCAGTTCAGCTTCAAGATGAACCACTCGACTGAGATGGCTCTAATGACTGTGGTTAACCAGCTACAATTTGCTAGAGCTGCTAACATGTCATCAGTTCTGATCCTTCAAGACCTCTCCTCTGTTTCGACATGGTCATCCATGACATCATGCTTGCCACCCTCTCTGACCTTGCATCACTGGAACTGCTCTCAAATGTTTGGAGTCCTATATCTCGGGCAGATCCTACAAGTGTGTCCTGGTGAGGAGTGTTGTCAGGTGCATCAGACATGCAAGGGTGCCCCAAGGATTGGTGCTGGGTCCTCTAGTTTGTCTCTGTACACCACCTACCTGGGCTTCATCATCCAATCGCATGGATTCTCTTATCAATATTATGCAGATGATAAACAGCTGTACCTTTCATTCCCTCCTAGGACAACATGATATCATCTAGAATTTTACTGATCTCTCAACCTAGATGGAAGACCATCATCTACAGAGAGTCATTTCCGTGCCAACATCCGAGTGGCAGCCTTTCCAGCAGCTCCGATCGACTTTATCTTTTTACCTTTTTATCTCTATTTTTCTCTATCTCACTGATCACTTCTACCACTTTCTTTTATGTGGAATTGCTCCCTGGACACTTTTTACACATTTTTACTATTTTACTATTTGACATGGATTGTTACACACCGAGAATCGCCTATTCAAGTAGTCAGCTTAAAGCACTGAGAAGAAATGCTTATGCCGGTGTGGTTCCTTATTTACCTGACGAGGTAAGAAGACGATATCGGGCAGCCGAGCCAGCGCAAAGATAAAAATAAGATTAAATCGAGAAAATGGCGTTATAAACCGCCGGTGCCTTCTGTGATCCTGGGAAATGTAAACTCACTACAAATAAGATCGACAACTGGCTGTGCTGGTGAAAAATGTCAGAACCTACAGAGAATGCAGCTTGCTGTGTTTTAGTGAAACATGGCTAACGCCTATCATCCCAGATGCTAACGTGGAGCTACCCGGTTTAGCACAGTTAGAGCGGACAGAGACGCAAGTACCTGTGGAAAGAAAAAGGAGGAGGACTCGCTCTCTATGTCAATACAAAGTGGTGCAACTCAGGACATGTAAACGTTAAAATCTCCACTTGCTGCAGGGACATCGAACTGTTGGCCGTAAGTCTGCGCCCCTATTACTTGCCCAGAGAGTTTGGACACGTGATTGCTGTTATTGTTTACATCCCCCCTCAAGCGAACGCGAGATGGCGAGTGACATCATCCATTCCGCAGTTGCTAAGTTACAAACGCAGCACCCTGAGGCACTTGTGCTAATCGCTGGAGACTTTAACCATGTAACGCTGGATAAAACATTACCTGCCTTCTCCCAGTATGTGGATTGTAACACTCGGGGAAACAGGACTATTGACCTACTATATGCAAACGTTAAAGACGCATACAGCGCCACCCCACTGCCTGCGCTTGGGAAAGCAGATCATAACCTGGTTCTGCTTCAGCCTCAATACAAACCAAGAGTGAGGCGCTACCTACAACCACACGCTCATTCAGGAAGTGGTCCCCTGAGGCAGAGCAGGCTCTGAGAGACTGCTTTGGAACTACAGACTGGGATATATTGCTGAGATCACATAGTGAGAACATTGAAGAGGCTGTTGAATGCACAACTGATTACATCAACTTCTGTATGGACATTGTAGTTCCAGTAAGAACAGTACGCTGCTATGCTAACAACAAGCCATGGATTACAAGTGACATCAAGGGCCTTTTGAACCAGAAGAAAAGGGCTTTTAAAGGTGGTGATAAGCATGAGCTGAAGTGCGTGCAGAAGGAACTCCGAGTCCAGCTCAGGGCGGCGAAAGAGCAGTACAGGAGAAAGCTGGAGCAGAAGTTGCAGAAAAACAGTATGAAGGAAGTGTGGGATGGGATGAAGATTATCACTGGCTGCAGCTCGAAGCGGGTGCCGCCATCGAGACAGACGTGGAGAGAGCAAACCAAATGAACAACTTCTTTAATAGGTTTGATCACAGTAACCCACTCTCACCTCGAGTACTGCATCCTCCAACCATCCTTCTGCTGATACCAGCATAGGTGAGACATCCCCACCCACAATTACAGCAGCCCAGGTGAGCAGAGAGCTGAAAAGACTTTGTGCCAGCAAAGCAGCGGGTCCAGATGGTGTATCGCCACGATTGCTGAAGGCCTGTGCGTTGGAACTGGGGAGTCCTCTACAGTAGCATCTTCAACCTGAGCCTGGAACAGGGAGAGTCCCAGGCTTTGGAAAACATCTTGTATCACTCCTGTCCCAAAGGTATCACGTCCTAGTGAGCTGAATGACTTCCGCCTGTTGCTCTGACGTCACATCTGATGAAGACCATGGAGCTGCTGCTGCTTCACCACCTGAGGCCACAGGTCCGCCACGCCTCGACCCTCTGCAGTTCGTGCATACCAGGAGAAGGTGGGAGCGGAGGATGCCATCATCTATATGCTTCATCGATCCCTCTCCCACCTGGACAGAGGCAGTGGTGCTGTAAGAATTATGTTTTGGACTTCTCTAGCGCCTTCAACACCATCCAACCTCTGCTCCTTAGGGATAAGCTGACTGAGATGGGAGTAGATTCACACCTTGTGGCATGGATTGTGGACTATCTTACAGACAGACCTCAATATGTGCGTCTTGGGAACTGCAGGTCTGACATTGTGTGCAGCAATACAGGGCGCCAGGGGACTGTACTTTCTCCGGTCCTGTTCAATCTATATACATCAGACTTCCAATATGACTCGGAGTCCTGCCACGTGCAAAAGTTCGCTGATGACACTGCTATTGTGGGCTGCATCAGGAGTGGGCAGGAGGAGGAGTACAGAAAGTTAATCAAAGACTTTGTTAAATGGTGCGACTCAAACCACTTACACCTTAACACCAGCAAGACCAAGGAGCTGGTGGTGGATTTTAGGAGGCCCAGGCCCCTCATGGACCCTGTGATCATCAGAGGTGACTGTGTGCAGAGGGTGCAGACCTATAAATATCTGGGAGTGCAGCTGGATGACAAATTGGACTGGACTGCCAATACTGATGCTCTATGTAAGAAAGCTCAGAGCAGACTATACTTTCTGAGAAGGTTGGCATCCTTCAACATCTGCAGTAAGATGCTGCAGATGTTCTACCAGACGTTGTGAGTGCCCTCTTCTAGCGGTGGTGTGCTGGGGTGGCAGCATAAAGATGAAAGACGCCTCACGCCTGGACAAACTTGTTAAGAAGGCAGGCTCCATTGTAGGATTAAAGTTGGACAGTTTAACATCTGTGGCAGAGGACGGGCACTAAGCAAACTCCTGTCAATCATGAAGAATCCACTGCATCCACTTAACAGTGTCATCTCCAGACAGAGGAGTAGCTTCAGTGACAGACTTTTGTCACTGTCCTGCTCCACTGACAGACTGAGAGATCGCTCCTCCCCACACTATGCGACTCTTCAATTCCACCCGGGGGAGTAAATGCTAACATTAATTTTATTTTAAATATTTTTTCATTTTTATTACTATTTAATTTAATATTGTTTCTTTGTATCAGTATACTGCTGCTGGATTATGTGAATTTCCCCTTGGGATTAATAAAGTATCTATCTATCTATCTATCTATCTATCTATCTATCTATCTATCTATCTATCTATCTATCTATCTATCTATCTATCTATCTATCTATCTATCTATCTATCTACATTTCAACCTGGCAAACACTAAGTTTCTTGTGAACCCAGCCAGTCTGTTCAACTGTCCATCTCTGCAAAGCTTGGCTCACTTTCTCTAACAAGTGCCAAGTCAGTACACAACCTTGGGTGGAGGCTGAGGAGCAGCTATCGTTTTCTGACATTTCTACTGTTTGTCATTCATACAGATTTCTTCAGTACAACATCCACAAAATCTGGTCCAGGCTTTGGTCTTTTCATGTCTGGACTACTGCAGCTCGCTTCTGGCAGGAGTACTCAAAGATTATTCAGAATGCAGCACTGTATCTTGTAACCGCCGAGGTGAGCACATGTCACTTGTGAACGCCCCCCGGGCACAGACAGGCGGACATCTTGTTTTAAAACACCTCACGTTTATTATACAAATTAGTTACAGTTCATCGGTCACAAAGACCCCCAAATAATGGTCACAAAGACCCAGTTCAGTGCACAATACCCCAAAACAGTCACAGTCCTGGCCACAATGCCTTTCTTCGGGCCGCCTCCACACTCCTCTTGCTTCGTCCTCCTTCCACCCGACTCCAGCTCCGAATGAATGGAGACGGCCCCTTTTATAGACGACCCGGATGAGCACCTGGTGTTCCGGCATTCCTTCTCTGACCACGCCCCAGCGTGGCGGAGTGTCGGCTGTCCTCCCGGCTGCTCTCCGGCATCCTCCAAGTCTTCCCCAGCACTTCCTGGTGTGGCGGAGTGCTGGGAAACAAGTCCCAAGGCATTGGGGCCTCCTGGCGGTGACCACGGGCTCCTACAGGAAGGGCTTCCATGCCCTTGACCCGTGCCCCAAAGCAACCGAAGGCAAACCCCACGTGATCCAGGCAGGGCTCTGACCCTTCCGTCCCTCCTGGCGCCGGCGGTCATGGCCCCTGGCATCCCTGACACCTCCTTTCTTCAGGTTGCTACGTTGGCTCCTGTAGCAGTACACATCAAGTTGAAATCCTTGATATTTGCCTCAAGTAGTCAATTGGTCAGTACCTGTGTATATGGAAACACTGGTGAGTGCTATGCTCCTTCGCCTCGGTCTACCAGTGAACAGTGTCTGGTGATGCTGCCTCTGCATGGTATCTCCTCTTGTGTAGTTCCAAGTTGGTGGAACAATCTGCCACCAATGAACAACTTCTTAATAGGTTTGATCACAGTAACCCACTCACCTCGGTACTGCATCCTCCAACCATCCTTCTGCTGATACCAGCATAGGTGAGACATCCCACCCACAATTACAGCAGCCCAGGTGAGCAGAGAGCTGAAAAGACTTTGTGCCAGCAAAGCAGCTGGTCCAGATGGTGTATCGCCACGATTGCTGAAGGCCTGTGCTGGAACTGGGGAGTCCTCTACAGCGATCTTCAACCTGAGCCTGGAACAGGAGAGTCCCGAGGCTTTGGAAAACATCTTGTATCACTCCTGTCCCAAAGGTATCACGCCTTAGTGAGCTGAATGACTTCCGGCCTGTTGCCTGACGTCACATCTGATGAAGACCATGGAGCGGCTGCTGCTTCACCACCTGAGGCCACAGGTCCGCCACGCCTCGACCCTCTGCAGTTCTGATACCAGGAGAAGGTGGGAGCGGAGGATGCCATCATCTATATGCTTCATCGATCCCTCTCCCACCTGGACAGAGGCAGTGGTGCTGTAAGAATTATGTTTTGGACTCTCTAGGCTTCAACACCATCCAACCTCTGCTCCTAGGGATAAGCTGACTGAGATGGAGTAGATTCACACCTTGTGGCATGGATTGTGGACTATCTTACAGACAGACCTCAATAAGTCGCCTTGGGAACTGCAGGTCTGACATCGTGTGCAGCAATACAGGGGCGCCTCAGGGGACTGTACTTTCTCCGGTCCTGTTCAGTCTATATACATCAGACTTCCAATATGACTGGAGTCCTGCCACGCAAAAGTTCGCTGATGACACTGCTGTTGTGGGCTGCATCAGGAGGGGCAGGAGGAGGAGTACAGAAGTTAATCAAAGACTTTGTTAAATGGTGCGACTCAAACCACTTACACCTTAACACCAGCAAGACCAAGGAGCTGGTGGTGGATTTAGGAGGCCCAGGCCCCTCATGGACCCTGTGATCATCAGAGGTGACTGTGTGCAGAGGGTGCATACCTATAAATATCTGGGAGTGCAGCTGGATGACAAATTGGGACTGGACTGCCAATACTGATGCTCTATGTAAGAAAGCTCAGAGCAGAATATACTTTCTGAGAAGGTTGGATCCTTCAACATCTGCAGTAAGATGCTGCAGATGTTCTACCAGACGGTTGTATGGCAGTGCCTTTTACGTGTGGTGTGCTGGGGTGGCAGCATAAAGATGAAAGACGCTCACGCCTGACAAACTTGTTAAGAAGGCAGGCTCCATTGTAGGATTAAATTTGGGACAGTTTAACATCTGTGGCAGAGCGACGGGCACTAAGCAAACTCCTGTCAATCATGAAGAATCCACTGCATTCACTTAACAGTGTCATCTCCAGACAGAGGAGTAGCTTCAGTGACAGACTTTTGTCACTGTCCTGTTCCACTGACAGACTAAAGAGATCGTTCCTCCCCTACACTATGCGACTCTTCAATACCACCCGGGAGTAAATGCGAACATTAATTTTATTTTAATTCTTTTCATTTTTATTACTATTTAATTTAATATTGTTTCTTTGTATCAGTATACTGCTGCTGGATTATGTGAATTTCCCTTTGGGGTTAATAAAGTATCTATCTATCTATCTATCTATCTATCTATCTATCTATCTATCTATCTATCTATCTATCTATCTATCTATCTATCTATCTATCTACATTTCAACCTGGCAAACACTAAGTTTCTGTGAACCCAGCCAGTCTGTTCAACTGTCCATCTCTGCAAAGCTTGGCTCACTTTCTCTAACAAGTGCCAAGTCAGTACACAACCTTGGGGTGGAGGCTGAGGAGCAGCTATCGTTTTCTGACATTTCTACTGTTTGTCATTCATACAGATTTCTTCAGTACAACATCCACAAAATCTGGTCCAGGCTTTGGTCTTTTCATGTCTGGACTACTGCAGCTCGCTTCTGGCAGGAGTACTCAAAGATTATTCAGAATGCAGCACTGTATCTTGTAACCGCCGAGGTGAGCACATGTCACTTGTGAACGCACCGGGCACAGACAGGCGGACATCTTGTTTTAAAACACCTCACGTTATTATACAAATTAGTTACAGTTCATCGGTCACAAAGACCCCCAAATAATGGTCACAAAGACCCAGTTCAGTGCACAATACCCCAAAACAGTCACAGTCCTGGCCACAATGCCTTTCTTGGCCGCCTCCACACTCCTCTTGCTTCGTCCTCCTTCCACCCGACTCCAGCTCCGAATGAATGGAGACGGCCCCTTTTATAGACGACCCGGATGAGCACCTGGTGTTCCCGGCATTCCTTCTCTGACCACGCCCCAGCGTGGCGAAGTGTCGGCTGTCCTCCCGGCTGCTCTCCGGGCATCCTCCAAAGTCTTCCCCCCAGCACTTCCTGGTGTGGCGGGAGTGCTGGGAAACAAGTCCCAAGGCATTGGGGGCCTCCTGGCGGTGACCACGGGCTCCTACAGGAAGGGCTTCCATGCCCTTGACCCGTGGCCCCAAAGCAACCCGGAAGGCAAACCCCACGTGATCCAGGCAGGGCTCTGACCCTCTTCCGGTCCCTCCTGGCGTCCCGGCCGGGTCATGGCCCCTGGCATCCCTGACACACTCCTTTCTTCAGGTTGCTACGTTGGCTCCCTGTAGCAGTACACATCAAGTTGAAATCCTTGATATTTGCCTACAGAGTAGTCAATTGGTCAGTACCTGTGTATATGGAAACACTGGTGAGGTGCTATGCTCCTTCTCGCCCACTCGGTCTACCAGTGAACAGTGTCTGGTGATGCTGCCTCTGCATGGTATCTCCTCTTGTGTAGTTCCAAGTTGGTGGAACAATCTGCCCACCTCCATCTGAACTGCTGACTCCCTCAATGTATTTAAGAAGCAATTGAAAACACATCTGTTCTGTGAATATCTGTACAATTGATTGAAAAGATAAGAAAAAACTTTGCTCTGTGATCTTTCATACTGTCGGTTGATTTGTTGTTATATTAAGGTTAATTACTTTATTGATTGTTAATGTCTGTGAATTTATAAGTTATTGCATTTTTTCACTTCTGGAAATCAACTTTTGTTATTTGTCTTACTACACTTGCTTAATAAAGAGGCCCTAGCCTAATGTTTCTCAGTTATGTTTAGCTCTTTTGTAAGTTGCTTTGGATAAAAGTATCTGCCAAGCAAATAAATCTAAATGCAAATGTAGCTCTAATCTCTGGAGGCTTGCCTAGACTAGCATGTGGCACAGACAGAACTCGTACAAGACTACCTTCTCAGTTTTGCTTCTCAGCTTGAATCTTAACTCTTTAAATTTGGATTGCAGAACTGAAAGACTACCCTTATATATATATATATATATATATATATATATATATATATACATTGTGGGAACAGCCCGAACACAGACAGGTAGACATGTTGGTTTCACCACACACACGTTTATTTACAGTTCTATAATACAAATAAGTGCACAAACCAGTGCCTCAGCACCAATCACTCCTTTCATTCCTGGCGACAACAATGCCTTTCAGCCTTCAGACCGCCACCACTCCTCTCCTCTGAGCTCTGTCCTCTTCCACCTGACTCTCACTCTCGAATGGAGGAGGCAGCCCTTTCTGCACCCCGGATGGCTCCAGGTGCTTCCTGAGGAGCCTCTGCCGACACACCCCGTGTGGCGGAAGCACCAACTGTGTAGCCGGAAGCCCTCCGGGTGTCCCTGATCCTCTTCCCCCCAGCACTTCCTGGTGTGGCAGAAGTGCTGAGGTCCAGGCTCCAGGCATTGGGAGCCCCTGGCGTCACCTGTGGTCTACACCAGGCGCCC
>NW_024384608.1:0-31164 GCF_016835505.1 Polypterus senegalus
TTTTATTTGTTCATTTGTTCTGTTACTTTGTACAATGTTAAAAAATGTGTTTGTATTTGTTTACAGTTTTCACGCCAATCATGACAATATAACGACTACAATAAAGAGCCACAGTTTGAGACATAAATAAAGATAAACGCACCAGTCTGAGACTCTCTGTGTGTCGATTCTTTCGAAAACAAGAGCTGCTACACTACAGACATGCTTTCATATTAGTGTGTATATAAATATCTCTATATATATTGTGGCAGAGGCCAGGACCCATGCCTGGCCGGGACACCCCTTTGACACTGGATCCGGGGGAGCAGCCATGGGATGCACACTACGTCCCCTGAACACTTGCTGGCAGCCACCATGGGTTACATCGGGGCCACAGTTGGTAACACCGGAGCTCATCCCTGTTGGGCTCCGTGGCCACCGCCAGGACGAGCTGCACAGCTTCCTGAGCCCGTCTGGGCAGCAATACAGCCACACCCGGGAGTGCCACCTTAATTAGATTAATTATCACCTGAAGCTCTAGCTCTATAGCTTATAGCTTTAGGTGGGCTATAAAAGGAGTCTGCAGCCACTACTTGGGGCGCCAGAGTCCAGAGGAGGAGGACAAAGCTGCCTAGGAGGAGTGGAGGAGAAAGACAAGTGACATTTGTGGTGTTTGTCTTTTGTGTGTGTTTTGGGGACTGTGTAGGGCCAGTGGGACACTGGAAAGACATGCCCAACGGCTGAAGACAAAAATAAAATCTTTTTGTTCATTTTAATACGTGCCTCCACTGTCAGTCTGTTTTGGGTCGATGCCAAGAGAGTGCTTTTGCCACAATACATAAAATCTATCATCTTTATGTCTGTCCACTTTCCTGAGAGAACAACTTAATGGATTTAGATCTTCAACATTCCAGTTGATTTTGTGACGTCTCTCATTGCGCTAAGTATCATAGTTCACTTGCCGTACCGATTTATTTGTGTGAATCCGAGGGCAGAGATGTCGGACCTTCCTCACTCACATGCCAGCCTCGGAGCTTACCTTGCCTCTGCTTAGCTAGCGAACGAGAGATCTACTTAACGGATTTAGATCTGGCTTTTTTCTCTAATTTGCTTGAACATTCTGGTTAATTTTGTGACTTGTCTCATGGCGCTAAGAATCATAGTTCACTTGTAGGAGGGATATATTCCGCTGATCTGAGACAGAGGCTGTGGGTCGACGGTGGGGGAAAGGAGACGTCAGCAGTGGGGAGCCAGGTGGGGCCCTCCTCACTCACGCGCCAGCCTCCATTCGAATCTCTCTTCCTCTGGTCACGTTTTGGAGCGTACCTTACCTCCGCTTAGCTAGCGATACCTGTTTGATGTTTAAGGTTTGTCCTGTTTCACTACTACACTCATATATATATGTAGGTTAAAGAAGCATTTAAGTTTATATGTTTGTGCCTCTTTATGAAGAATAATAAAGTTACAGAAGGGTATACTAAACCAGTTTTAAAATATGTAAGTATTAATTGTTACAGGCCTGTGCTTTTATTTCAAGTAGTCAAGAGGCACCATGCCAAGCTGTCCACAGCTTAGTCCTTATCAGTGAAGCTGCACACTGCCACCTAACTGGCATGGCTATCCATTATGTCAGCCATAAGTGATGTCAGTGCAATGAGTAAACATTAATTGAATTATTAATTAAGCAGCCCAGTTTTCACAGGTGGGTCCTACGGAGTCCAAAGTAGTGGTGAGAACTAATTAATAAAAAGCCATCAATCTTTCACAGCTCAGGATTAGGGAGGAGTGATTAGGTGACGCTCACCTCAAAGAGGCAAATACGTCTTTTGAGCCAAAGGGATTTTAATGAAGAAACAGATAGTGAAGGGTAAATTGTTATGAGAAAGTCTATGATGGCAGGATATTGTCATGAGAAAGTCGGCAACATCTGGTGATTGTTATGAGAAAAGGTGCTGAGCGAGGTCATCATCATGAGAAACCATGTAAACAGATGATGGGAATCTGTGTGAAGGGGGGATATTTTGTGATGAGAATTGTAATAAATCTGAAGCTCACTGAATGCTCGGGTGTCAAGTCTTCTGAGCTGAGTTTGTATGTGCGCCGTACAATAAAGTCTGATTCTGCTGCCTGTCCCGAGACTCCGAGTCAATTTTTTTCAGCTGATGGTGCCTGAGCTGCCTGATCTGCTTCAACACTTTATGCAGACATCAACAAAAAAATTTTGCAAAACTGTGTCTACTAATGGAGCATCAAATAAATGCCTGCTGTCCTCGGCACATTGTCTGAGAGCATAACTAGCACAGCTTGGTGAGGAGGTGGCACCAAACAATGGCACTTGCATTCCTTTAATGTAACTATCTGGCCACCATAAGAATCTGAGTAAATCAGCATCCTCTGAAGGAACACTAACCTGGAGGAACATGGCTTCCACATCAGCCATTAATACCATAGTTTCTTGGTGGACCCTCATAATGACACCAATCAGTGTGCTAGTAAGGTCTGACCTCTGAAGAAGCTGCTCATTTAGTGAGGTCCTTTGAAAAGAAGCTGCACAATTGAATACCACACACTCTTTGTGTTACTTGAGCTGGTATACCCCATGATGCAGAATGCACCACACATTTCCATCTCTGAGATTGCCGTCTTTATTTGGATCTTTTTGCTGCATAACCTTTAATGGCTATGAAATGTCATGGATTTGCTTGAACCACAACTGAGGCAGAGCAGTCTTCTTGTCCACAGAGATCTTCAACCTTCTCAGCACAGAAGAGGGTGCAGATGGCCATCATGTTTCCTTCAAGTCTGCTGACATTGGAAATCAAACTCTTTGCTCCATTCTGATGTAACTCAGCTTTTCCTCTGTTTCACTTTAAAATGGCCTCTTCCTTTCTCCTCCATTTATTGTCCCCCTCTGTCCTATTTGACTCTGTCCTTCTGTCCCCATCTGTCCCCTATCTCTCCAGTCTCTCTAACCATCTTTCTCTTTGCAGTTCTTCTTCATGCACCACTGTTTGTCTCTCTGTCTCTTCCCCTCTGTCACACTCAAAGTCCATCTGTCCAAACTCAGCTCCTTGTCCAGCTGTCCAGGAGATTCCAGCCTTCAAGCTGAGGTCTCACGCTCCATCACCCAGGCCCTCAGTAACTGGACTCTCATCCCAGCTCCACTTTCATTTCTTATTATGTGTTTGGTGTCCTCCATCCCTCCGTTTTCTGAACCCACTCAGTCCAGTTCAAGGTCAACATCGGGTTCAATGCATGAGATCCAACCCTGGGTGGGCTGCCAGTCCCTCACACTTTTTAGACCTGCAGGCCTGAATTCTCCTCGTCTTGTCCTTTTGCTCTCATTTCTTTTCAAATGGCTCACTTTTTCAGGCCACTGCTCTCTAAAGAGGACACAAGTGGAGGTGACAGTGAGGTGACAATTAGGGAATAACAAGATAAAGAGACCTGAGCCTTGTGTGTGTTAAAGTATCACAGAAGTCCAAATCAGCACATGGTAGAATATGTTCAGTCACAAACAGAAGATGACATGAATTGTGTGCAAATGAGGCAGTGGACAAGGAGTGGAGCAGACACGGGTTCAAACACCACCACATGATTCTGAGGAGAAGCAGGTTTATGAGGTTTCTGCTTAGAGCACCATCAGCTTGAGCTGTGATGGCCCGGTGCCTGTCCAGAATTTGTCACCAATACCAGGATTGGCCTCACTCTTCCTCACCCTACAACTGAACTGTCCACCTGTATTTGCTCCTGATGCTCCCCTCGGTGGGCTTTGTGACCCCAGCTGTTTTCAGAGGACAATTTACTCTGTGGTTCTCTGGCTGGTGAAACTCAGGGGTTTCTGGTCTGAACTTGTGGAGTTTAGTGACCAGTTCAGGGTGACAGGGTGGAGAAACACAAGTGAGTTTAAAGAATAAGCACATAGGGTGAGAAGAAGACATGGAAAGTTTATTTAATGTGGAGGAAAGCGGAGGAGACTATTAAAGAATAAAGAGAAGAAATCAGAGAGAGTGGACAGGGGGCGCTGTCACTGGGGTCAGTTGATCAGCATGTCCAGTCTTCACCATATGTTGATATTCACCTGCTGTCCAGTCCTGTTCAGCTCCTAATGTAGTGACCTCAGGATCATCTTCTCACTCTCACTGATCTCATTACCAGACAGCCTGTGAAGGACACAAGTGTGAGTTACAAACATAAGAGGACCCCACCTCACACACTGTACTATCACAGTGACACACCCACTCAGGTCAACTTCCCAGAATTCTCCTCAGTGTCCCTAAGTCACATGACATGTGTGTCACCCTGCCAATCACTCAGTTCACTGTCCAGTCAGGTCACCGTCCTCTGAAGGCCTTTTGGTTTCATCTCATCTCAGTGAAGGTGTTCTAGTCAGGCTGGGGGTCCTCCGTGGTGCCTGCTGACAGTTTTTTTTTTATTCTCCTTCCTTGTTTTCCATTGCTGTTATAACATTGTTCTGTTCGTTTATTATTTGTTTAGTTCTGTATTATGTTATTTTTATTCTATTTCGTTATTATTTAGTATCTCTGTGTGTGTCTTGCTGTTCTCTCATGTTCCTTGTATTTTGTGGTTTGATCCCAAGACGCTGGACCACCTGCCCACCAACTCTCTAAAAGCTGCGGCTCATTTGGCTGAGCTCTGGTGATTGGTGGTCTTTGTGAGTATTTTGCTCTTTTGTTTTTATTTCTGATTATTGTCTTTGAACCTTTGGCTCTTGAGTTCAGATTCTCTTACAGTTTGTGCTTTTTGAATGTTGTTAGCTTTGGATTGCCTTTGGCAGCCCCTTTGGCTCTTTTGTTAATAAACCTCGTCTTTTATAAAGACCACTTGTGGACTTGTCTCTGCTCCAGCTGGAGTTTTCACGGTTCTCCCTCTGGTCAGACTCACTTCACGCCTCTGAGACTCTTTTTGATTTTATTTTGCATTTAAAAGCCTGAGCTCCTTTCTGAGGCCTAGTCAGGCCTGAAGCCTCCTGTTTGCCTGAGGTGGCCCTGCCTGGGGGTGACATTTGTTTGGTGGGCTATTCTAGAGGCCTCAGCCCATTGTTATATTGTTCTGTTAGAGCAATCACAGCAGAAGGTGGTCTGTCCAGGTGACATGGTGTTGACCCATCTGTGGTCACTTCCTGTCCTGCTCTCTTAATTGATGTTCAGTCTCTGTCTTTATTATTTTCTTTCTCACTCCTCCTCACTCTCCTGTCTTCTCACATTTTCTGTCCTCTTGTTTCTTCTTGTTGTCCCCTCACCACCCTGTCCACTGACATTGGCTCTTCTCTTTCTTGTTAGTTCCAAGTGACCCCCATAACCCTGTCCACCCTCTCCTCCTGTCCACTCTGCCTGCTGTCCTGATCCTTTCACCTATCCTCTGTGTCCTTGTCCCTCTGTCTGTCCATCTTTTCTGCTCTTACTTTTCTCAGCTCATCTCACAGTCCTCCTCTTTGTTATTATCCTGTCATCTCTCATTATCTTTATTGTTCTCCCTGTCTGTCACCTCCATCCAGCTCCACTTGTTCACTGCTGTTTGTCCTTCTAGTCCCACTGCCTGTCCTTCTCCTTCCTTCAGTCAGTCCATGTGGTGTCCTGTGATCAGTGCTGCTGAATACAACAATACAAGCAGTGCAAACAAATGAGCAGGCCAGTTCTATGTATTGTCACACATCTGTGCCCACCTGGAGATGACCTTCCTGTCTCTGTGAGGTAAGTGATACCACTCTGAGACGAGAGGGGGCGCTCACACTGACTGTCTCTCCTTATCCACCTGCAGCTCTGAGAAGAAACCAAATGAGGGGAACTGACTCAGCCGCAGTGCCCAGAGCTGCCCCTGTCCTCCTGGGTGGAACTCTTGAAAAGCTGCTGATCCCCCAAAGAATGGAGTCTGCTGTTGGACCCAGAAACTCAACATGAAGCAAGCGACATCGTGTTCACACAACTGAAAAGTCAATTTGTCTATTGGGCTGAAAAGGTGTGTTTTGTTGGGCCATCGCGTCCACTTTTGTTTTGTTTTATTTGACTTCATTAAAGGGGGACACCCAGTTGGTGCCCCGACATTACAAAGCAACTTGTGCAGGTCTGTCCTCCAGTCGCCATATCAGAAGACCAATATTGTCTGTTTGAATTATGTGTATTGTCCTTAATGATGTCCATTATATCTGTTCACCGTTGTAATTATCTATCACTTTATATTTAGTGAGCAAGTGGGGTAGCTTGAAGAAGAGAGATGGTGAGTGTATTGACAAGCTGATCAGGTGAGCAGGGTCTGTGGCTGGCATGGAAATGGACTCTCTGGTGATGGTGGCAGAGAGAAGGACACTGTGCAAGCTGTTGTCTGTTATGGACAATGAACATCACCCACTATACACCACCATAATTAACCAGAGGAGTTTGTTTAGCGGTAGGCTGCTATCACAGAACTGCAATATGGACAGATACCAGAGATCTTTAGTCCTCAGAGCCATTAGACTCTTTAACTCTTCATAACAGGGGGTGGTGGTTGAGTTCTGGGCCTGACGCTCCTTCTCTCCTCCTAAGCTGTATTGACTGTATTAGCTGGGCACCACATCTGATATCTCACTATTTGCTCACTGCTCTTCAAGTTTTATTTTGGTTTTTTTTGTTATGGGTCACTTCAAACATGTTATCCTATCAGCATTAGTAATGTCAGTTTATTTTATTTTACTTTAATGATATGTCACTTTAGAATTCATCACATTAATATTATGTTTAATATCATGTGCCACCTGTCACTTTGATAGTAGTACTATGTGCACAATTCTCACTACACTGGCATTATTGTATGTAAAAACAACAAGAGTTTCTGTGCCACCTAAAACTGAAATCTCCTCTGCTTACCATTTAAGTTCTCGTCAGCCAGCCAAGTGACTACCGGCAAGGGCAGTCATCCTTCACATCAACTTCTGCCCCAGACACCTTAGCTGGTCACCACTGAGGACCCCACACTCAGCTTGTGTTCCCACCACAATCCCATGGCCTTCACCGGGGTGCCTCATGAGACCTTCTCCTTTCTCCTAACACCATCCCTCAGCCTTCAGCAGACGCCCACTCAGTGCAGTTGGTCTTTCTTGGTCCTTGAGCACAAAGTAGGTTTTGACCTTACCATTTGAGTGTCGTGTGCTCACTCCTCTCATGGCCATTTCTTGACCTCCACTCCACTGCATCAGATCAGCCACAATTCTCCATTTACTTTATTTCTCATTTATCCTCCGTCTCCATCTTTTCATTTTTCTTTCCTGTTCAGTTCTATTCTTGACTATCCTGCTCAGCTCATTTTAAACCCACTGGGGTGCAGGTGTCTAATTACAGACCCCAGAACACTAATGAGGACACTGGCTGAGCCACACGTGTCTGCAGGTGTAAAGTGCGCTCCGCCAATTCACCACCAGCACTCCAGGGCTGTTCTGCTCCCCCACATTACCACATCCACCTACGGCCCTCTGAGTCCACCATTTTAATTTAAAAACCTACAGACAACCACTGACCCCTGACATATGTCACCACACAGCTTTGTATTTAGTAGTAAAGAGAATCACGCAGTGACCAGAGTGACCAGTGGAGCACAGGACTAGTGTGACAGGTGTCCTTAGTGACATTCAAATTATTCACATCTCCAGTCAACTGTTTGATTGTCTGCTGGTATTCTGGAAGACCCTGACTGAGTGAAATGACAAAAAAAGGATTTGTGAGGCAGAGGGTTTGGACCTGTGATGACATCAGTGAAGACCATGTGTGTGTAAAGATATCAAAAAGGCGCTATATACTGGATTATTGAGAAAGTCATATGACAGCCTACACTGATCATGTGGTGAGATTCTTGTTTTATTGTCCCACAAGAGACACAAGTGTGAGTTACAAACACAAGAGGGCGCCACTCCTCACACTGGAGTATTTCACTGACACGCCCACTGAGGTTACCTTCCCAGAATCCTCTCAGTGTCTCTGACATGTCTCTACTGCACATGATGTGTGTGTCCACTTGTCGGTCACTTAGCCCACTGACAAATATGAAGGAAACACCAAGTCATTGTTTTCACTACTTAACAATATTACACAACCCCCTGATTCTTTACCTTCTCATCTTTACTGAACTGAATTTTGCAATTCCCTTATGTCCTTTTTTAATGAAAAAATCCAGAAGATTCATGAGTCTCTCTGTACAGATTCCTCTAGTACTTCATTTGAATTTCACCCACCAACTCACTCATTTTCCTTTTTTCAGCTTCCTACCTTTTCAGAAATCTCAGATCTTGTCTGTAAGTCTCAGCCATCCACCTGTTAACTGGACCCCCTCCCTACAGTTCTGGTCAAAGTCTGCCTCCCCTCTCTGGTCCCCCTTATCTCTCCTATAATCCACTCTTCTCTCACTACTGGTACTGTTCCTTCATCTTTTAAAATTGCTGCAAATACCCGAATACTGACAGAACCTGGTGCCGATCCGACAAATTTAGTTAATTTTCGTCCTGTTTCAAATCTACCCTTCATTTCCAAAATTGTAAAAATAACAGTGGCTATTCATCGTCCTTCTCATTTATCTCAAAATAATCTGTATGAACAGTTCTAGTCTGGTTTTCGTCACCTCCACAGTACAGAAACGGCAATTTAAAAAATTACTAACAACCTCCTTATGGCAGCTGATTCTGGTTTAATTCCTATTCTCATCGTCCTTGATGTGAGTGCAGCCTTTGACACTATTTGTCCACTACTCTTCTCAATAGATTATCTTCCATTGGCATTACCCACACTCCACTAGATTGGTTCAGATCCCACCTCTCAGGCCGCACTCAGTTTGTTCAGCTTAAAACTTTCACATCCCAACCCACCGCTGTTACTTCAGGTGGGCTCTGTCCTGGGACCCTCCTTTCATTATTTACCTCCTTCCTCTTGGTAATATCTTTTGTAAATATAACATTAGCTTTCACTGTTATGCTGACGACACCCAGCTCTGTCTCACTAGCAAACCAATTGCTTCCTTTCCACCCTCGTCGCTTACTGATTGAATAGCAGAAATCAAATCCTGATTTACTTCAAATTTTCTTAAATTAAATAAGTGACAAAACTGAGGTTCTCCTCATTGGTACAAAATCAACATAATCCATTGTTATTGATAATTCCTCTGTCTTCTCTTCCCCACAGGTGTCATCCTTGACAGGACTTTATCCTTTCAGTCCCACATCAATAACATCTCCCGGTCTTCATATTTCCACTTGCATAGCATTAATCGTATTCACCCCTCCCTCACTCCCCACACCACTGCTATCCTCGTTCATAGCCTTGTCACTTCTCGTCTGGATTATTGCAATTCCCTTCTCTTTGGTCTTTCTCACAAATCTCTTTATAAGCTTCAACTGGTCCAGAATTCAGCTGGCCTGCATCATTACTAGAGCCCCCACTATTCACCATATCACTCCCGTTTTAAAGCAGCTTCATTGGCTTCCAGTTCAGTTCTGAATTCAATTCAAAATTCTGCTACTAACTTGTAAGGCTCCCCACAACTTCACCCACCATATCTGTCTGACCTCCTCCATATTGTCATTCCCTCCCGCACCCTCAGATCCTCTTCCTCTTTCCACTTGACTGACCTCTTCGTCCATCTTAACACCATGGGGGGCACAGCATTCAGTTGCTCTGGAACTCACTACCACCTGAGCTTAGAAATATTGAATCATTTTCTCTATTCAAATCTAAACTTAAAACTCATTTGTTTAAGACTGCTTTTTCTGTTTGATTACAATTGCTCTGTCTGATTTTAACTTTTGTATTTTACTTTTGTTTATAATCTGTGTTCAGTATAATGTTTGGTGTCCTTGGGTGTTTAGAAAGGCACCTACAAAAAAAAAAAATGTATTATTATATGTCGATGTCCTGTTTAGACCTGGGGGTCATGTCTTGTAGAATGATGTCAGCCTGTTCAGTCCACTTGGCTATAATGGCGGTCACTTCCTGTGTCTCCCACCTTACTGTCCACACTGCCTTCAGTCCTAATCCTCTCCTCCCTGTGACCTTCTCTTTCTGTGTATGGCTGGCTAGTCATTTCTACTGCTGCTGTCCACCTTTCCTCCTGTTCCTCTGTCTGTCCACCTCTCTCTCCTTCTCCTTATTCTCTGTCTTGTCCTCCTCTTTTATTCGTCCTTTTCTTCATTCTGTTCATGTCCTTCTCTTGTCTCTCCTCATCTTTGCTATTCTGTTCTCTTTGTTCTTATCTGTCACTCCAGTCCAGCTCTAGCTGTCCACTCCTCTTTGTCTTCTGTCACTTTAGTCGTCTCTTCTCCTCACACTGACTGTGTTTCTCCTCCTTATTCCATTTTAGTGATTTTAACAAACTTTAGTGAGTGTAAGAGGAAAAGTGACAATTGAGAACAGGAAGAAGTATGAGATTAAAATAAAGAATGGACAGCGTGGGCTTTTGGGAAAAGAAATAAAACAACACTCTGGACAGAGAGGAGGAAGAAGGTGATCAGTGTTGTGGAGGGGCTCAGGGTCACAATGCTGTCTTTATGAATTAAATTATTAAAGAGACATCTGCAGTTGTGTCACCTCATGTCACTCTGTCTGTCCTTAAGGGACACTGCAGTCTGTCCTGATTAAACACAGCGTTTGTGTTGTGAAAGTGGAAAAGACAGAGTGATAATCTGACAAGAAATAAAATTCATGACACACACACACACATACACACACATACACACACACTCACACTTGTTGTTCACTTACTTCAGTTTCTCTAATTTGCAGTTTTCACTCCTCAGCCTCTCACACAGCTGATCCACTCCTGAGTCCTTCATGTTGTTGTCGCTCAGGTTCAGTTCAGTCAGTTGTGAGTGTGGAGCAGAAAGAGCTGAGGAGAGAGCTGAGGAACATCTGGAGGTGAGACCACAAAGAGACAGGCTGTGGAGAAGAAGAGAGAGAAGTGAGGACATGAGGAGAGACACACAGACAGAGAGAAGGACAAACAACAAAAAGGTTCAATGGCCACTTCTATTCTGACTTTTCACTGAAGTGCAGTGTTAACACGAGACCACTGCCATTCTTATAAAGTAAGGTGCTATATACCTGACTGGTTCTCCTGCCTTCACACTGGACTGACTGGTACAAAGTCATTCAGACTGACATGTGGACATCAACACTGGATAAGAACGTCACAGACATTGAGACTGACGGTTCTAGTGGTGACCAGTAGCAGGGACATTATACTCAAACTATATAATGCACTAGTGAGACCACATCTGGAGTATTGTGTGCAGTTCTGGTCACTATGATATAAGAAAGACATAGGAGCACTTGAAGCTGTGCAGAGGAGAGCAACCAATTGCATCATGGGACTGAAGGACATCTTCTATTGTGACAGACTCAGGGAATTACATCTGTATAGTCTGAACAGAGTTGACTGTGTGGGGACCTCATCCAGGTGTTTAAAATTCTCAAAGGCATTGATAAAGGAGATCCTGCAGAATTCTTTCAGCTTAAGGGTGAATCACGCACTTGAGGACATCAGTGGAAATTAAGGTGAAGTGCATTTAGGACTGAAGCCAGGAAGAACTTCAGTATGCAAAGAGTTGTGTGACTTTGAAACAAACTACTGAGACATGGAGTTGAAGCAGAAACCTTGACAGCCTTTAAGAAGAATCTGGATGAGACATCTGGGCAGCTTAGCTAAACACACAGGCTTGATGGACTGAATGGTCTCCTCTCATTTGTCGAATGTCTTATGTTCTTATGTCACTTTTCTTCATCTCTTGTATGACCCCTTGTAGAGCACCAAGACTCATGTGAGGCTACTTTTTATAGACGTCTTCAGCCTTTAACACCATTCAGTCTCATCTTCTTACAAAGAAACTTATTAAAGAATTTAATTTCGACTTTAGTTTGGTAGGACGGCTGATTCACTTAAGAGACAAGAACTGAAGAGTGAAAGTCAATGGCTGTCTGTCTGACATGTGGTCCTCATCCACAGGTCCCCTCAGGTCTGTTCTTTCACCTCTTTTGTACTCCTCTACACTAATGGTGGTCTCAGTAACACTGGAGAGCTTGATGCTCAACTTTTTATTCTGATGGACTCTCTTGATGCCACACTAATTGGACGATGAGGACTCTCTGTGTTTTCATTGTGACACCATTAAGGGCACAGACTAGACCTACATTTTAGATCAATGACATAATGGACAGTGAGGACAAGACTGACATGTGACACTTCTGTTCTTGGACATTCAGACCTCACGTACTGACTGGTGCCAGTGACCAGCTGACCTCTGTCAAATAAAGGCCTCAGTGGTGTTGAGCTCAGTTTTCTTACTCTTTCTACAGATGGTCGGCTTCATAAAGTCCACCACAGAGATGGTGTGAGAGTCTTTTGTCTGAGTAGACTGTGAAGTGACCCCCATGACTGCTGACCACTGCTGTCCATTCACAGCTCTACACATTCAGACCAAGAGATTTGATCAAATGACTTGCTGACATCGTCATCTGCTGGCTGAGACTGAAAATGCACAGCACTTCATCACATGACTAGACAAGAAGTTTGGGGGTGGGGTCACATGACTACCATCTTAGTGTCCTCACTGTTTGAATTTCTCACAACAGCTGATCATTTCTTCAGGACTGAATTTTCTGTTTTCTCTGATGTATTTTTCAACATTTATTTTTTCAAACAATATAAATATTCAGATACAATGTTAAAACATATTAAATCAATAGACATGGATTCAAATTGTGTGTGCAGACCAAAGGCCATCAGTCATGGAGAATTCACACATTTGACAAAAAGAGAGGGTTTAGGATCATACGCTGATACAGCGAGTTTACACACCCACCACCTCAGGACCCCAGATTAGACTTGAGTGCAGGGCACCTTAGCACCACACCAGTTTAGTTGGGATGGAGCAGTGTGAGGTTTGTTACAGTGGCTGGAGTGCCAATCCTGCCACCAACCCCCCAGTTCACTCTGCAGGTTAGAGGACCTGCTTGTACCGCTGGATGCAGGATAACGCCATACACAGGACAGGGCAATTGTAGGTTAAGCGTCTTCCTCATGGACCTAATTAAGTGGAATCGACTTTAGCATTTATAGGATTTGAAGAAGCAATCTTCTAATTGCCAGAACAGATCCCGAACCTCAGAGCCACCACACCACCCTATTTGACAATTGTGCACCCTATATGAGTGTGAGGGAGCAGCACAGCCACAAAGTGAGGGGATAATCATGTGAGTAGTTGTCATTATTATATTATTATTATTATTATTATTATTATTATTATTATTATTATTATTATTACTCTTGGCTCTGTGATGGAGGACGTTGTTTCTAAGATGACAGTTCAAGTGTGTTTTTCCAGGACGTCTTATAAGATCCCTCATATATTAGTGATTCATATATAATGCAGTGCCTTCTGTGTCTACCGGCATCTACAGAAATCTCTGCTCTCAAGAATTCACCTTTAAATTTAAAGAAACCTGTTGAGATAAGCGTTGTTTTCTCTTCTTATGCTTTGTTATATGGAGGCCCTGAAGTCTTTTCAGTTTTGTGTAAACATTTGTGTAAACATCCTCACGGGGACTGGGGCTGCCAAATCAGAAGTTTTCTTTCTTTTTCTTTTTCTTGCTTTTTAACTCATACTGGTGTGTGTTTAGACCACAGTGTGTTTGTGCACATATATTCATTTATCTATTTATGTATTAATTTGTTTAAAAGCTTCTGTACAAAGCCAAATATCTCCCTTGAGGGGGTGTAGGGGTAAGTAAGTGAGTTCATTTGTTTGTTCTCTCTATCTATGAGTTATTGTTGGTATCAAATCTGGCTGTCAGGACTAGTTTCACACTTTTAAAATAAGCGAAGCTCACATCACCAAACATATTTTCAACATTTTATCTTTTTGCATGAACATCCGCTGTTTTGCTTTTTACGTATAAACTCACTGTGTACAGATTATAACAGCGGTTCTCAGGGGGGCGCGAAGTAACCAAAAATGGGGTGCGAAGATGTGAAAAAAAGAAAACTAGAATCGAAAATATGAAAAATACATCTATTGTAACCAAAACAAATGAACTTAAACTATATTCTGATACTAGAAAAATAAATATAAAAAAATAAATATAGATAAATATTGATAAAAGTTAAGTAGGTATAATAAAACTTGTAGTGGTGTATCGGCAGTAAAAAATATATTGATAAATTTTATTAGGGTTTTCAAAAAAAGTTAGGGGGACATGATTAAAACGGTCCAGCAAATACTTAAAGGTTGAGAAACGCTGGATTATAAGAAGTTCATTTTTTCTTTTAATAACATAAGATTGTATAGAAATGTTACTTTTTTTTTCAATATAAATGTCTAAAACTACACATTTAATTTTTATTTCAGTAGTTATTTAATTTAATTATTGCTTTTTCTCATGGTACTTTTCTGAATACACGCCTGCTTGTTACTTTTTTGTTTAAAAATCCTACAATTTGTCGACTTAGTGAATTCTCATAGTCACTTCTCCAGTGCTGTTATCTCTCCAATTACCAGTCCACTAATAAACTCCTTGACATTTGTGTGAAATCCTGAAGCTCAAGAAGCCTTTGACTGTTTAAAGGTTGTTATCATTGTCTTGAAGGTGCTGTGTGTCCTTTTATTATACACACTGATTGTTGTGATGTGAATTTTGCATACAAGATGATAATATTTTGTATGTCTTTACTTGTAACTTAGGCAAAGCAAATGTAATATTAGTATTTCATTAATGAGAAGCATTCATGTTTAACCCCCAGGACTAAGTAAGGATAGTGAATTTAATGACAGGGTTGGTGGAAATGTCTAAAACAAGTTTGGCCAGTGACTCTCTGCAGGACCCTCTCAGTCAGCCCCCACAGGAAAGCCAGACTGCCTATCTGGCAAACATCAGCTCAACAGATGGTTTTGGGGGTTTGGCAGGTATGAAGGTATTCTGTACCCCATTGGTCTGACGTGTGGCTGTTTGCAATTGGCTTGTATCAGAAGCCTTTAAGTACCACGACGCCCCATTGGCTCTAGGGTGTGGACATAAAAATCTATAAATGTGCTGGCTTTATCTCTATCTCTCTCTGAGCAACTGATGAAGGAGCAGCTCACACACACCATGAACTGAAAAGGACAACACAATGAAGAGCACAGCTCAGCAGCCATATTGGACTTAACTAGAGACATTTAAAGTAACTAACAAGTCTGTGTGCCGCCTGAAACTACACACCAGCATTTATCAGGTTGTATGGTTGCCAATATTCACTTGTACTTTGCATATTGTTATTATTTATGAATATTATCAATAATACATTATTTAAAGTGTAACTTAACTCTTGCTTGTCTTCTACTACACCTAATTGCCTGAGGTCATAGATATAGAAGGAAGGTCAGGAGAAGTTATAAAGTACAATACTTTATAAGCAGTGGTAAGTCTGTGAGATTTGAGGCATTCTGACAAAGGCTACACATTAATAATACAAAAAGGGAAAGTAGAGTAAAATATCACTCTACCAACACAAAACACTGATCATAAAAACTTAGAGGATTTAAAAATGCTAAATGATTAAACAGCACAGAAGCTAGAGTGACAATTTCTTAAGCAAGTTAGATTTCTGCATCACATGTCGCTCAGTTTATAAAAATGGAAAAGCAGATACAGTACTTTGTTAAGAATTATGATGTTGTGACCAGAGTGACAGGGGACACAGGGCAAGTGTGACAGGAGTCCTTAATGGCCGTGTAGTGACACTCAGAATATTCACATCTCTGTTCGGCCATTTGATTGTCTGCTGCCACTGAGGAACGGAGATGTGTGGATTGAAATAACAAAAGAAGGATTTGTGAAGCCGGGGGTTTGGACCTCTAATCACACCAGCAAGCTGCAGCTGAACATGAATATAATAACATAAAAGGCGCTATATACTGGACTGATTAGAAAGTCACTTGATAGCTTGCACTTAGTTTACAAGGAGATGTTTTTTTTAAATGTCCACAAGAAATACAAGTGTGAGTTACAAACACAAGAGGGCAGCACTTCACACTCTGCAGTACCTCAGTCACCCGTCACCTTCCCAGAATTCATCTCAGTGTCTCTGGACATGTCACATAATGTTTGTCAGCATGTTGGTCTCTAAGCCCTCTGACTATTTCAGTGTGCCTCCACAGATCTGTGGTTTATGTCTTGTTTTACTGACTATTTTTAATAGAAAGTGCTTGAATGACTACCGACCAGTTGCACTCACACCAATCATAATGAAGTGCTTCAAAATCTTAGTCATGTCACACATAAAGACTAATCTCCCAGCCTCCCTTGACCCTCTTTAGTTTGCATACCGCTCAAACAGGTCAACTGAGGATGCCATATGCTCTGCCCTTCACCTCTCCCTGACACATCTGGATAAAATAGACACATATGTCAGGATGCTATTCATATACTTTAGCTCTGCCTTCAACACAATCATCTCTCCAAAGCTGGTTGTAAAACTGAGCAGGTTGGGCATGAACACCACCCTCTGCAATTGGATCCTGGACTCTTGACAGAGAGGCCCCAGTCAGTTCGGATGGGCTACAACACTTCCAGTATCAACACACTGAGCACTGGAGCACCGTGCACTGTGTGCTTAGTCCACTGCTCTTCACCCTGCTGACTCACCATTACACCGCCACGCACAACACCAACCACGCCATCAAGTTTATGGATGATACGACGGTGCTGGGACTTATAAGCAGAGATGATGAAACAGCATACAGAGATGAGTTGGAATGGCTGTCTGCATGGTGTGAAGGCAACAATCTATCTCTCAATGTCGACAAGACAAAAGAGATAATCGTGGACTTCAGAAAATCACATCCTGCCCACATCCCACTCACAGCATCAACGGTTTAGATGTGGAGACTGTTAGGAGTACCAAATTCCTCAGTGTGCACATATCTGAAGAACTTACTTGGATGCATAACACCTCGTCACTAATCAAGAAAGCCCAGCAGAGACTACACTTCGTGAGGCGTCTGAAGTGAGCAAGTCTTTCCCCTTCCATCCTCACCATGTTCTACAGAGGCACCATTGAGAGTGTTCTGACCAGCTGCATCACTGTCTGGTATGGCAACTGCAACATATCCGACCGAAAGTGCCTGCAAAGGATAGTGGAGACAGCAGAGAACATTATTGGGGTGCCTCTCCCTTCACTACAGGACATATTTTACAAATGCAGTGTCCACAAGACCTGCAGCATTGAGCAGGACCCCTTACACCCCTCACATGGACTTTCACACTTCTGCCATCCAAGAGAAGATACTGAAGCATCAGAGCCAGATCTGCCAGGCTGCAGGAGAGTTTTTAATGCCAAGCTGTCAGACTCCTTAGCACCAGGCTGTCCTCTGGGATCTTCCACACGGCCTCAACCACCTCTAAAAACAGAACTTTTATACATGAAAACCATAGTCCTGCAAAGATGAAAAGTATATTTAGAAAATAACTGAAAATCTCATACTGACCTTTAAGGATTTTGACACTCTTGATATCCTTCATAGAAACATTCTGACCTGTCATTGTTTACATGCTCTTAAACAGCTATTATCATACACTGATAATTTCTGTATTATCTATAATTATTATTTATTTATTATATTACATATTTATTGACTATATTTATGTATCTAGATTGTAACACTATACATTGCATCAATGCTTATATTGCTAACTACATGTCAATATTGCTATTTTCTTTGGTCTTGTTTGTGTTTTCATATTTTAAATTTAATGTTAATTCTATTTTTAATTTATTTTTTAATTTATCATTTGCACTCATGTTGTTATTAATTGTGGACCCGAGCGCCGCAATTTCTATTTAATGGTATACTTGTATATAGTTGATGGCAGAAGACTCGCCAGTAATGAAGGACACTCTGCAGAGTTGTCTGTCCTCCTGTGGTCACTTCATTGTATCTCACCTTACTGTCCACTTTTGAAATTAATCCTTATGATTCCTAAGCAGTTTGTAGTTTAGTTGCATTTGTGACTATTCTTGTGTCATTATTACTGGAGTTTTGATTTTATTACCATACTTTTGACGTTGTGTATTGGGACGTTGCTGGCCTTTGGATTCTTTTGTTGTTTCAGCAACTCCTCTTGTGCTCTTCGTGTATTTTGTGCCTTACAGCATTTTTGAAAATAAGCCTTCTATTTATAAAGATTTTTCATTGCCCTTTTTGGTGCTCAATTAACAGTTTGATGGCTCCCCTCTAGAAATATTTTGATTTCTATTATTTGGGACTTACGTGCTTGTGAATTCTCTAGTTAATAACAAGGATGAGGAGAAGGTCAAGACCAAAATAAGGACGTACAATGTGGGATTGTGGGACAAGGAAAAAAACAATAGGCTGCACAGAAAGGACACCGAGAGGATGAAAGACCACTTTGGGCGAAGGGCTCAGGGCTCACAATGTTGTTCAAGAATTTAATGAATAAAGAGAAATCTGCAGTTGTGTCTCGTCACATCCATCTGTCTGTCCAAGGTGACACTGACGTCTGGTCCTGATTAAACACAATGTTTATATGGGGTGTGAAAGTTAAGAGCTATAAAATCAGAAGAAATAAAATTCAACAAAACAAACACACACACACACACACACTTGTTGTTCACTTTACTTCAGTTTCTAATTTGCAGTTTCACCTCAGCCCTCACAGTTGATCGATTCCTGAATTCTTCTACAAGTTGTTGGAAGCTCAGCTTCAGTTCAGTCAGTCGTGAGTGTGTGGAGAAGAAAGAGCTGGAGGAGAGAGCTGAGCAGCATGTGGAGGTGAGACCACAT
Organism: Polypterus senegalus; assembly: GCF_016835505.1. Taxonomy (NCBI): domain Eukaryota; kingdom Metazoa; phylum Chordata; class Cladistia; order Polypteriformes; family Polypteridae; genus Polypterus; species Polypterus senegalus. Next base: position 18,794 of record NW_024384608.1, read on the forward strand.
GACATGAGGCTGTGGGAGATAAAGAGAGAGAAGGGAGGCTGAGGAGAGATAGACAGACTGTTGGGGGTCTCAATATGACATGGTGACTACAAGCAGAGCTGGATGCTCAGGTGTGTCTCATCAGCAGGCTGCTGCTAGCATTTGAACTGAAACACAATTTGAACTCCACACCAATGCTGCCTCCTCAAGGCGCTTATATACCTGAAGACCTTCTGTCTGTCAGGTCACCTGAGTGATGAGAGGACGTCAGCCGTCACACTGACAGGAGTGTCACACAGCAGGACTGATCTTGTCCCTCCACTTGGAGTGTTCAGATGCACTTCTCTGAGTTGGTACAGCCAAGTGACAAACTCAGATTTCTGTCCATCATTCAGACTCAGGGTGAGGACACAACTGAAATGATTGACAGGAGGCCATTTACAAATGCCAGCCTCTCTCCAGACGTTCAGTGACAGCAGCTGTAAATCAGTCAGCCTTTAGTTTATAGAGCTTAGTCACAAACTGACAACGTCACAAACAAGAGGACAAATAAAGACAATGAAGTCAAAGATAAATGTTGGCCAAGGGAGAGGATGGGACACGGGATGACATGACAGGTCCAGTCCAGGAGGGACACACAGAGGAACCGCTCACAGTGACGCTCCACTTTGTCCACAGTCATCTTCTCTAAGGTCTATCAGCCACCTGAGCTCAATGGACAAACTCCACTCAGCCAGTAGGTGACACGGGTTCAAGGTGACGGCTTTTTGTGTAATAGCGAGGGTCTCTCTCAGTGTCACCACACACACCAGCTGTCACAGACACAGTGGACTGAAGAGCTTTGGTGGTCAGTAGAGAGTTTGGACCCTGGACAGGCCTCCACTCTTCATGGCCACTTAAACACCAACTGAACAATAAATAAGTCAGAGGATGTTGGTCATATTAGAAAATGAAAATCCCATAAAGAATTAAATGTGTTTGAGTGTCTCTGTGACAAAGTGGACAATGACTCAGTTTACAAATCGAATTGTGTGAAAATATTGATGAAGACATTGGCGATGGGTGGCTATGAACACAGACAAAGCCACGCTTTTATTTTAGGTGAAGCGCCTTTTTCAATCCAAAAGTCACTTTACATGTCCGCTCTCTCCTTGTATTTTTACCTGAGCACAGGCGGTAGTGACGGACTCACCAGGGCTGCTACAGCATGTGACAGGCAGGAATCAAACCCGGCTACTGATGTCAAGTGTGGGCACCTCAGCCACTGGGCCAGTGAACTGGGAATCAGGATTGGCCAGAATGACAGAGGAGGCGGGACATGAGCTGTCAGTCAGCCTGAGGAGGTGGAAGAGAAGGCGGCCATCCCAGTGGGAATTTGATTTATCAGACCTTGATCAAATGGACGTCGTGGTGTCTTTAGATGACCTAAAATGTCGTGACTGACTGAAGTGTTTGATTATCGTGTTGTTAAACATTTGGTCAAAGTGTGAAGGGTACGGAGGGCTGAAGTACACAGACACTCAAACGTGTACAATGAACAGGACAGTGCACAGTGGTTAGCACACATCAGGGACCAGGGGCAAATCTGAACACACGACTGAGCCTCAGCTCATGCTGATTCTTTTTTTTATGTGATAAGACTTTAGGGTGTTGGCTGACTTCACATTTTAAGTCAAGTACTCAAGGAATGTGTGACAATAAACTTCTAAAGTAAAATGTGTACAAATGAGAGGACATACAAGGACAAGGCCACAAATCAAATGTCATTGACAAACTCTGAAGTCCCGGAGATCTTCAACAAGAGGACACACTGAGCTGAGTTTCTGTCTCGACTGACAACTGAAATCTTCTTAATGGCCGACGAGAAGATGAGCCAAAGACAGGTCAGCCGACAAGTCAGCGCATTTCAGGCCTTCTCAGGCAGACCGCAGGACTCAGGGAGAATCAGACTTTTCCAAAGCTCCAAGGCTGAGGGGGGCTGCTCAGTGGTCTTGTACCCCATGTTGGTCACAGTGTGTTATTGTAATGATTTGTTTATTTTTTATTATGTTAATATTGCAAATTTGATCCTGGTTTTTTTTTTATTGTGTTTTTGAGTTATTTCTGTTATGACTTCTTTTGAATTCTTTACACTTTGAGGTAGTTGATTTATATTTTCTGTTTCCTGTGACGTCATCTTTTAGTTCTTGTGTGTCACTATTCTGTGTGTCTGTTGTAAAGGAGTTGCTACAAAGTGACACTAGGGTCACACTAAACGTTTTGTCAAAGATCAAGGAGTACAAAGTTCAGTCCATAGACTTCATGTTATCTGAGTTTGTGGATGTGACATAAAGAATAAGCAGACGGTGTTTAAAAGTCAGACGCCACAACTGGTGCTTTGTGTTTCAACTGCGAGTTTGATTTCACTTTCAGTTCTGACACTCGGCTTTTTTATCTTCAGTTCTGATCTCCCTTCTGGCTCTCATTCCCATCTTTCCTCAGTCCTTTTCTTTCGCTGTTTTATTGGACGGCCTGATTTAAACTCGGATCATTTAAAAATGAGTGAATCTGAGAGAGACGAGTTTATAAAGATATGAAGAAGGACCCTCCAAGAGAGGTTAAAGATTTAAAGACCCCGTAGACACAAGTGACAACTACTTTGTGACAAACTCTAACTGATCTTTCTACTTCAAGTGCTCACATAAATCAAGGTGCTGTGGTTGCCAGTAGCTGGTGGGAGTCACGTAAGGACCAGCGTCACCATGTGATTTGTTTCTGGAGACCCTAAAGATGGAGGGATGTTTGAATTAACAAAGGGACGTGTTTGATTGTCAGCCAAATCCTGATTCTAAAAGTCAGCTCATGTTGGTCATTTGATGTCACTTGCTTGATGAGAAGCCACCTGAATGGACATTCACAATGACAAGACAAGTCAGTACAGTGCTGGTCATCTATTGAGGATTTGTTTGTGAATTTAGAAACATTTTAAATATGGCTGTCAGATTAGAGGGGGCAGTCAGTCGATTACAGAATTCAGACAAGACATTCAGTCAGTTAGTAAATATAAAGTGACATGTGACATTGAGCTCATGAAGTGGTCAGACTGATGACCTTCTCATGTCACTGCTGACCACACAAAGCTGGCACACCACAATGGTGTCAGGGCTGCCAGTCCTGATGTGTGTCGACTCTCAGGTGTGACTCCATCACAAATCTGCCTAATGTCCTGCTGTGCGATGGACAGGCCAGTCAGCTACTGGACGATCATGGGGTTTACTTCTGAACTGCTTCACCCTAAAGACCTTAAGAGTCAGTGAAGAGGGTGGGATTTGACCTGCGGCCTGGAGATGTGGGTAGCAGTGCTCACTCTGTGCTGCCCCGTGAAGGATCACTTTGACTAAAATGAGTTCCAGAGGTGAACTCCATATTTCCCTACCAGTATGAGTTGCGGACAGCGGGTTCAGAGGTTAGGATTGTTAATGAAAACTGCAACTAAAGTGGCGAAAAGTGTTATATTAAACAGAAATAAAAGTGAAAATAAAAAGTGAAATAAAACTAAACTGAAATTAAAATTGCATACAGAAAACTAACTGAAATGAAATACAAATCTGCTTTTTCATTTCTTTGAATAACAGACCAGAGTTCACCAATCAATTAGTGACAGATTTTGTTGTTTTCCATTCCTGTAGCTCACTCTCTCGTTGTTTACTGTGTGTTTTACAAATCTGTTTCTTTACATGTGCTAATTGTATATTTATGATCATCAATACTCACCTGAGAGTCTGTCCCTGCTCAGTAGAGGGCGCCTATACACACACACACTCTATGCTATTGTATTGTACTCAGCTCAGCTCTGGCTGACACTCCAAGGCTGGACCTTCACCTCCACTCACGGCGGGCGGCGGCGGGCACTTGGACTGCGGACTTTACAGCACAGAAGGGTCTCTGAAGTGTTTGAGGGTCAGTGCTGTTCTTCATGGCCCTCTTCATGCTCAGTGCGGACCCCTTCATCACCGACTGCTCACCACAAAGATTCTGCACAGGCTGTTTATTATCCCCAACTCTCGCTCTTTATAATCAGCATTTTAATTTATAAAACTCCTTTTTACACTTTATGACAACGGGGCCCAGGATATAAATTACTTAAAAAGTATTAATATGACCGCAAACTGAAATAACTGAGCACTCACTTATGATTACTTTGACATTCTACAGCACCGTGATGCCGGACAGACAATATCTTCTGTGGAGGGCACTGGCACAATGGCAGCCCTCAGACTGGCACTTCATTATTAGATGAGCCATACGTGTGTTTATAATGACTTTATTAAAAAAGATTTATTTTTTAGAAAATTGTTAACAAAGACAGTAATTATGGAACTTGTGTTTCATTAAAAAGATTACATTTTGAACTTTTTTCTATTCAAAAAATGTTTCAGTGTTTAGGTGTGAGAGGCTGCAGCCCCACTTGACAAAATGTTTATCAACCATAAAACGAGACCACCTTGATTAAAAAAGTGAGTTCTCTTTCCTTATTTTGAAAGTATTTACTTTGTTGTCCATTAGTCAGAATGATGTAAGTGGGGCGTCACGTGATTTGATTGGTTTTAACGCTGGGGGCTCCACATCCTGCTACACCGGAATTTATTTGAAGGACGAGCTGTGCCTTGGACCAAATGGAGGCTGCTGGTGATTTGTGATTGCGAGGAGGAGGTGAAATAAAACAAACTCAGCAATGGGGAGACGACACGGAAAGTGGTTTTGGTTTAAATTCATTGGCAACTCTTATTAATGGGGGACTCCCAGAATGCATTTACAAGATGGCGATGTTAATTTATGTTAAAACAGTGGTTCATTTACAACCCCCGTGAAACGCTGGGGGGATTTTCATTCGGGGGGCGATTTGGGAAAAGGGTTTATTTATGGAGGGCCCGGGAGGGTTGTTTTGTCCGCCTTGGGGACATTACAACGGGTTTTCTTTTTTAGAGCTTTTTTTATTTATTTGTTTAAAATTTGTTTTTTTTTTTAAAATTAATTTGGAGTGAAAGGTGAATTTTCTTTTTTTTGCTTTGGTTTTTTATTTTTTTTTTTTCCGGGATGAACATTTCTTTATTTTGAATCAGCTGTTCTACTTTTTCCCCCAATTATAATTGTGCATCTCTGCCAGTGTTCCTTCACCTGCCTGATGAGTCTCTGGGGCAAAGGGAGTTTTTTTTTCTCCGCCCCGCACACACCCAAAATTTATTTATCAAAGAAGACCCCACAGGTTGTGTCCCTCACTTGTCACTGTTCTGTGGACACTGAGGTGTGTTTGATCTTCAATTCTCCATGATAAGGAGAGTCTCATTATTACCAGAGCTTCTTTAGACAAACTGAACATTCTACAGATTTGTAACTTACTTATTGTGATTAAAGTTATTAATTCCTGAGCTATTAATAAAAATTGTTTTAAAAATAAACACTACAAAAATTACAAACAGGCTTTCAATGCACAGACATATCTAACAATAACATAAAATGACTTTTAGAACTTTCTAATCAGTTGTACTTTTCTATTTCTCAACAAAGAGGGTCTAATAGTGAATTTCTATATAACACTTAAATTATTTCATTTCTGTTGTTATTGAGCTGCTGTTTCAGGTGCCACTGTGACACACAGCAGTGTATGTTCTGACATGGACCCTCGTCTATTTGTAGCCCTGACACCCCCGATGGACACACTAATGTCACCCTCAGTGTCCACAGACAGTCAAACTAAACTCATGAAGGTTTTATTACTCACATGACACGTCTGCAGCAGATGAGCCCCGGTGCCAGTCTCATGATGCACTCTGAGGTGAGCTCTGTGTTTGACAGGTTGAGCTCCTCAAGTTCTCCACAGCAGCTGATGACAGAGCCCAGCACAGCACAGTCCAGAGGAGATAAAGTCATCTACTAAAGTCCATCTTTAAATCCTTCCCAATGGCATCTCTGATTAATCTCTTATTCTGAGTCTCCATAGAGCCACTGACACACTACCTGCAGAGCTTCACTTTATCTCGTCCCCGTGATGCCTTCTAGCTTTCTTCTTCACCATCCAGTATCTGCTTTGCTGTCTTCATCTTAAACTCCCCATGACTCCCTCAGTGTTTTAAACACAGAATATCTGAGCCAGTCCTGCCAGGAATGAAGTGAGAATCTCAAACCGCCATCTTTACAGAGTCCAACTTCTCAAGGCAGCCCTGATGCCCCCTGATGGATCGAGGTAGAAGGAGCAGGCGCCATGAACTCCTGCAGGGTGAGGTGGTAGGAATGTGTAGTCGTGTGCTCCAGAGTGCTTTCTCTCTGAAGGATTTCTTTGAGGAACCCTGAAAGGAATGAAGAGGACAGAACTGGCCGGAGACCAAAGGTGGACATCTCAAACTTGTCATAAAACACAAGAGTCTGTTCAGCCACCCCATAATAAGCCATCTTTCCTAGTTTGACCAGAATCTCTCGCTGGTCTTGGCTTCCCTTGTGATTGGTGAGGATGTTGTGAAGGAACATCACAAAAGCTCAGTGACAGTTCTGGGGCAGCTCTCGCTCTTCTCAGGTGTCATGAAGTGACTCTTCAGCACAGAGCAGATAATCCAGCATGAGGGTTGAAGCACATGGTGTACAGGATGCATTCTCCTCCACGTACTGAAAAGCCTCAGAGCCCTGATCAGCATCACCAAAGAACTTCTTAAAGTACATCAGCCTTTGTTCAGGGAAGAACCCAGGATCTCTGCAAATCGATCAACTCTCGCCATGTCCAGGGTCTCCAGGGCTGTTGGTCTGGTGGTTATCAGGACTGTACAGCCCTTCAGTAATGTCCTTCTGACCAAACTAGTGACCAGGGAGTGACAGGAAAGTAGTCATCTATGGTTTTGAGCTGAGCCTCTGCTGTGTGAAGTCCAGTTTGTGTTTGTACTCATCCAGCCATCAAATATAAAGAGGAGAGATTCAGGTTTCTGAAGGATTTCTCTCAGTTTGAGGTCATTGAGATATTTATAGTGCCTTACAATCAGCCTGGTCAGAGGCATCTGTGGTCTGTCTCTGTGTCTAGTAGGTTGAGCTCCTGAATTTAAACAGGAACACAAATGCAAACCTCTGGTACTGAGTGCCTCTGGCCCAGTCAAACATGATCTTCTGACCATGGTGGTCTTCCAATTCCAGCCACCCACTGACCACTACAATGTGAGGGTTCTGTCTCACTTCCAGGATCCTCCTAAAAAGCTGCTCAGTCCAGATTCGCTCACATTTCTCTTTGTCCGCTCCTCTATTAGCTCTGCATGTTGTCTCCCATCTTCTCAAGTTCATTTTGCCTCTCCCGTAGGTCCTTTGTGAAAGACCATCAGCTCTGTGAGAGTCTCGCCCACAGCTTGGTGCTTTGGGATTCCCCAGGGGAAGTCGTCCTCCAAGATCTTGTATTTTTAGAACACCCCCTCTGTGGTCTCATGGAGACCTAAAAGGGAAAAGAGAACTGTAAAAAAGAAAATAAAGAATAAAAATTTCTGGGTCTGATTTTGATGTTTGGGGAATAGTTGATCAACACCTTCGTCGGGGGTCACTAACTTGAAAAAGAGGAGGCAAACGTGGCCCAGGGGAAAACAGTTTTGCCCGGGTTTTTTTTTTGGGGATAGGTAACCTGGGAGGAGACTTAAAAAAAAGGGGGGGGTTTGTTACATGCAGTCCAAAAAGGCTACGGGGCACTGGCCAAGGTCCCCCAACCAGCGGGGGTTCCCAACCATTGTCAGGTTTTTGTGGAGGATTGACTCTAAAATTTGTGGGGGAAGAGCCCCCAATGGGTCACTTAAAAACCAGTCACACCAAAAAAGAAAAAAAGTAATAGCGGACTCAGTCATCAGAGGTTGAGATTTAGGTTTGTGTTCTTGTTTTAAACCTTTTATGGGGCCCCCCAGCGGGGGACACCTCCTTGGAAGAGGAACAGGTGCGGGCAAGGTGGGGGATTTATTCTTGGATAATAGAAAAAAATGGTGGGCAGAGTGACACTTTGACAACCGGGGAAACGTCCAAGCGGGAAATGGAGCACATGGTGGTCTTCTATTTTCCATACATTAGTCCATGGACTGAGGGGTTAAAAGTTTTAAACTTAAATATCTTGGGGAGGAAGAAAGGGACAGGTTTTGGGGGGATTGGGATGCCCTTAAGAAACATTTGATCGAGGACACCAAGTGGGGTTTTGGGGGTTAGGGAGGGCATATAAGAGATAACTCAAAAAATCAGGGGTGAGAGTTTAGTAGGAGGTAGGGGGGCCTGGTTTAAAAATAAAATAATAAATGACAGTGTAAAACAAAAAAAAAAAGTTCAAAAATTTTTACTCAAAGATAAAGGTCAAAAGGGAATTGAGAATAATTGAAATTTGGTTAATTCTTAAAAAAAAAAATAAATGTACGTTCTGTACAACTGAAAAAGGGACTGAGAAATATTTTGACCCATCCAAAATTTCTGCAAATTTTACTGTACGAGATTTAATTTAAATAGATCCATTTGAAATTTTTTCCTATCCATCAACCTAATAACCCATAAAAAAAGGAAAAAAATTTTCAGAAAAGTGTTAAATTTTAAATATCAAAAACCCTTAATTTTTAATAGAATGTTTTAAATTAATTCAGTACTTTGAAAAATTTTAGCCCTTTTTTAAACTTTGGGCTTCTTGCAACTCTATAAGCTTTGCACACCTGGATTTTTGAGTTTATCCCCTTATTCCTGGTAGATCCCCCCTTTTTAGGCTGGATGGGAATTTAAAACCCCGGTCTCCCCCAAAATGTTCTATGTAAAACTGGGGTTTATTCCCCCCAAGGACATCAGAGACTTTCCCAAAAATGCTCCATTGTCTTAGCTGTTTTTTGGTCATGAGAGTCACCCCAGTGGTGTAATTGGAGCAGGTTTTTTTAAGGGTTTCTGGATTTGCTGCATTCCTTATTCCACCCCGGCCAGTCTCCTGTCCCTTTAAAAGCAAGATGCTTACCTCCCAACCCTCACTGTAGGATTGTATTAGACAGATAATAGAGTGCCTGGTCTTGACAGACCAAAGTGCTGGAGTCCTGACCAAGATTTCTGGCTTTGTTCCCCAGACAGAGTCTTTTTTCTCCTGTTCTCATAGTTCTTTATGATATTAAAAGGCGATACCCTCCTTAGTGAGTGATACGCATATGAAATCATATAGAGAAATAACCTAGCTTACTTTAATGACAGTTTACACCATAACAGTCAAGGAATAGCAAGACTTTCAGGAGGGGCCCAATGTAGAGTCTGCGCAATGTTGAAGGATTTTCAGGATCAGATGACGTTAGCTCCCATCCTTCCATTGGCTTCAGGTGTGCCGGGCAATGTTTCAAGGCTTTATACTCTCTCATCATGTGCAGACCTCACTTGGGTGAATTATGCCATCTCCAAACAAGGAAAAGGGGATGCAGTTTCATGCTGATTTTGACACACAAAATAGTCTAACACTGCCCATTGCGTAGGTTGTCCCCGTCTTGTCTTCTTTGCTTGCCTAGCAGTTCTAAATGATGAGCCCCTGTCCAGATCTGTGTCTACTGTTCATGTGAGTAGATTTATAAATTATTTTTTTTCAGAGGACAGTGACATATTAAAGATTTGTTAAGCCTGATTGATAGAGTGCTAGAGATGGATATCATTCTGGCAGGTTCTCCCACCCCAGAGAGGATTCTGAAGCCTAAGATTTTCCATTGGGTTGTCACCCCCCCTTGACCGGGCCCATTTTTTCCAGCTACCGTCGGGATGGATAGAAAAGCCCCGAAGAGTCCGGTGGTTTTAGACTTTCCATTTCTTTGAGGCCACTGTGCTCCCCAAAGTTTTCTGGTTTATCCCTTTCTTCATTCCATGATTCAGAAATTTGATTGTGGGGGTTAGGGGAGCCCTTGGGCTTCGGCTTGTTTTTGTCCTGAATGCAGTTGAATTGTTAATCTTCATACACAGGGACAGGTGTTCAAAGTCCAACAATTAGGGGACAGGGATCAACGCTTCAAACATCTAAGGAGAATTAAAACAAACAAGAACCGAGCACAACTCAAAGTGTCCAGCAAATGGTCTAAAGACTTTAGGAATGAAAGATTTTAGTTTTGATTTTAATATTTTTTTCAAACCTTTTGAAAAACAAAGTCACTTTTCTATGAATTTTTGAATGTCAATCCACCCCCTTTTTTATTTTTTTTCCCATTTAAATTTTCAAATTTATTTTTATTATTGCCTTTTTAATTTTACTTTTTGAAAGCCCCGGCCATTGCCTAATTCATTTTTTGCCCGCGACCCCCTTTCCCTTTTTCCCGTTAGCCCTTTCGAATTTTACTTTTTTATTTGCAGTCCTTAACGGGAATTCCCTCCCCCCTGTGTTTTTCCTTTTCTGCTGGTTTGCAGAATTTGGGGGGCTAATGTGGGAAGGGTTTTGGGTAAAGGGGGTTGGGGTTTAGCCCCTTTTTTCGGGGTTTCCCCCCTTCGATATTTTAGCCCGTTTTAATAAGTTAATTACTTTCACCGGGCTTAGGGCCAGGATTGGTCCCGTGACGCTTAATGGGCTGAATGAATAAACATCATCTCATCATCTTCAGGAAGTGTCTGCACCCTACTCTCCGGCTGTTCCAACTTTAGGTTCGCCTAGAACACTTGCTCCATCACCAACAAACTCCCCAGATTAACAACCTCATCACCCAGAAGAAGTGGAATGTCTCTTTTTACAGAAACTTCAGATACATTTATGGCCTTTTCAGTCTGGCTTTTGTACAAAGCACAACACGGGAGACAGCTTTTTCCATGTGTAAAGATCTTCTCCGGTCTGCAGACTATGGTTCACTTATATTCTCTCCTTTCCCACTTAAGTGCAGCATTTGACACTGTTAATCACGAAATCCTCCTGTTACGTCTCTCTGCGGCATCTCTGGCTTAGCTCTTCAATGGCTCACATCATATCTCTAATAGGTAACAGTTTGTCACAGTTGGCCCATATAAACTCCACCTCACCTGTGTCGCATGGCCCCTCGGGGTTCAGTCCTTGGGCTTACTTTTCTACTTTATATCCTTCCTTTGGGTCAGATTAGTCGCAGACATGGCCTTAACTTCCATTTGCTATAAACTATAGAGACTTGCTCCAGCACACCATGACTGCACCCTAATCTTAAGCTATGATGAAAATAACTTCTTTTCAAACGTAATGCCAATAAACTGAAGTGTTGGTGGTCCAAATCCCAACTCTAAGGCATCCAATTTCTCATTTCTGTTGATGGTGCCCCCTGTCAAACCTGCTCCTGTTTCAGAAATCGGTGTTTGTTTGATTCATCATTTAACTTTGAGCTACATAGGTCTCTTTCAAATTCCCATTCTTCATCTCTGTCATTTGCCTGCCTCCGCTATTTCTGTCCAATCTGATGCTCAAACTCGGGTTCTATTGTTCTAAATGTCTTGTATTGATTACTGAATTCCCTCATTGGCCTCCTTGCAAAATCAACACAGAAGGGCTAATATAGCTGTCCCTCACAGCCAGAGTCCTCCCCAAAGCGGGTTTTTTACATCTCCCAGTTCTCTCCAGCTTCACTGGTTACCGGTTCCATTTAAGGATTAAATTCAAGATTCTGCTTCTCACCTTCAAAGCCCTACAAACCTTACACCTCTACCTCACCCCAGTACTAGCTCCACACTCCTTGTCACTCTCTCAGGTCTTCGAGCAGGATCTCGTACTGTCCCACACCCGGCTTCCCCCCCTGGCAGGAAAAGGCAGGTCCTCCAGTTCTATAGCCCTCAACTCTGGGAACCTCTTCCTCAGTCTCCAGTTTGCTCCCCTTTCTGCAGTTTTAAATCTCAACTGAAAACTTTCCTTCTACAAACTTTGTCATCTGTGTAATTTTTTTTTACTATGTATGTAGAAACGACCTTGGGTTTGTAAAGCACCCAAAAATGTAACTAATATTATTATTATTATTATATTTTTATTATTATTATTATTATTATTATTATTATTATCTTGTTAAATAACAGATGGAGGAGGAGACATCAGGAACATTACTGTGGAAAGATAGAAAAGTGAAAGGGGTGGAATCACATTGAAAAAAAATATGATTTTAATGTACCCCTTCTTCAATTGATGGTAGCAAGCTTAGTGAGGGATGTTTGGTACGATGAGACAAATTAGGGTCAAGGCTCATATTTGGGTGTAATAATGACATCAAACTTCAATTGACATCCTTTATAATAAAAGATTGGGGTTTTAAAATCCCGGGGGCTTTAATTACCAACTTTAAAAATAAAGTAGAGAGGACAAAAAAAGGGGTTTTAAATTAAAGGATGTTTAGAACTCAATTTAAATCACTAACTCAGGGGGGAAGTGCTGGGTTTTATTTTTTAATAATCAAAAAGGGGTAAATTTGGGAAGGGGG
>NW_024384609.1:0-51516 GCF_016835505.1 Polypterus senegalus
ATTGCGATCAAATCTATATTATAGATAGTGACCAAATGTTTTGACGATGTTATAAGTTTCTTCTCAAATATTTGCAGATGCATGTGTATTCATTTTTCTGTCCATTATTAATCTGTACTTGTCATGTCCAAATATTTAAATGGCTTTAACAAATGCTGTCAACCTTTTTGGTGAGACATTCTTTTGCCTTTCTAACAAGAAACTGCACTCAAATAACCTCATGTAGCAGTACTTCCTGTGTGCCCAAATACTTACAATTAAATCTAGATGGGTACATGGCAATTTGTCATTAAAGCCAATGTAAGCAGTAATATATACTTGCATCAGAGGTCAGTCCATTTTAAATAATCCTAATTCTAACTTGCCTTTGTTGTGCAACTTTCAGGACTAGAATGTTAGGAAGCATTTTGTAAAGTTAGAAAGTATTTGTGCTAAATACATTTTTGAGACAGTACACAATGCCACCTTGTTCTAAAATGAAAAACTGAATATTGTACACACTGCCTAAACATGCTGCTTGACATCTATTAACACCTCACCACTTAACACCACAGACATTCTTCTCAAACATCAGAAACCAAAGATTCACTGATCCATTAAATTAAATTTTTGTTTACCACTGCTTGTTAACATTGGATTTTCTTGCTAATCAGGCAACTGTATTGTACAAGTATTATTATATTTTTGCAAGTTGTGGTTGATAAAGGTGACATGCTTAAATATAATCGGGCAAAATATGCAATTAAATGGTTTTCCCCAGGTATAAATCACATTTTAAGGTATGTTTTTCAAATGTTTTCAGTTGTTAATACAATATAAGCACAAATAAATGTTGCGTTTATGCATAAGTAAGCTATTTGTTTAATTTCAGGGTGTATAATGTTTTAAACGTATATGTTATCAGTATATTAAAGTCCTATTAAACTGCTTTTATGCAAGACATCTCAAGTAAGCAACCAGCCTTTTCATTAATTTTTGTACTGAGAGTCTTGTGCATGTGGCGCTGCAAGTTATTTTATTTTGTGGTTCTTTCTGCAAGACGCTACATTCTTACACTGTCTAAAGCACACAGACCTAACAGCAGACAGCTCTAACATTTACATTTATTTGCGTAGCAGATGCTATTATCTCTTATCCAAAGGGACTTACAAAAGAGATTAACATAATTGAGTAATAATCTGTCTGGGTGAATATATGGGAAGTGTTACAGAATAAGAGGAACCTGTTCAGCACTACAGCTGGAATTGCTCGCCAGTTCAGTGCTGAACATGGTAAGGACCTGCCTCAGGATACAGTGTCTCGCTCTTTAAGACAATTTGGATTGAAAGCCGCTCTGTAGTGACCAAGCATCTTATCAGCAGAAAGAATCAAAAGGCTACACTACCCTTGCTGAGGAGCAAGTTGTGTGGATAGAGGAGAATTGGTCCAGAGTTCACTTTAGTGATGAGAGCATGTTTAATTTATTTGGGTCTGATGGGAAACATTATGTTTGACGTCAAACTGAAGAAAGACTCAGCCTAAAGTGTGTAAAAAAAGTAAGTTAAATTTGGAAGAGGAAGTGCCATAGTTTGGGGGATGTTTTCTGCAGTAGGAGTTTGGTCTTTTATACAGGTACAAGGCAGGGTGAATGCAAATGTTTTATCAGAACCTTCTTCAGCAACATGTGGTTCCTTCTCCTGCAAACATTTCCCAATCAGCCCACAATTTTCATGCATGACAATGCCCCGTCACACTGTAAAGAAGTTCCTTGAAGCTAATAACACTGAAATAATGAAACGGTCATTGAAAGCAAGGGCCACTACAGTTTCCACTAATTAATGAAAGCTGTAACCCTCCAAAAATTTTTGTTGTAATCTTATTTTCTGCTACAATGTTTATACTTATTTAATTCTGATCACTGTGTTTTCCACAAAATAACAGATTTTATTGAAATTATTTTCTAAAAACATGCAAGAAGAACAATGATATATCCACAGCTAATATTCCTTCAAATTTTGAGCAATGAATATTATCAATATTTCAGAAAAAGAAAATGTTCATAAATTGTTCTCTAATTTTGATCACCACTGTAAATGTGTATATTTTTCATGTAGCAATTTTAACCTACATGTGAGTACAGATTATAATTACGTTTTGTGTTCATGTGAATTACTTACAATAACTTCAATCACTTCAGTTCTTTCAGTTCTGGTGCTCCTGACTCACCAGTACAAGAACACCTCTATGTACGATAAACAGTATTGTTCAACTTGTATAGATATCTAGTTATGCTTGACATCAGGCTTTTTGCGTGCCTCCCAACCTCCTTATTTCTGGTACTCTAAACATCAAAATCCCTAACTTTTAGGGTATTTGTGGATCATATTGTGTTCTGTAAATTACCTTTACGATAAAAAGTAACCCAGTAAGTGTCTTCAGCAAAAATGATCACATGGACTTGAAGTTGTGCATGCCACATCAACTGAAACCAGTGGTTAACCCTCTAATGGGTTATGAGGGGTTAAAGTTACTCCTTATCACAAACTTATTTAAAAAAATGATGATTGGTAATATAGGCAAGTGGAGTGTCATATTATTCTGTTTTGAGATTGCTGATCACAAATATAAAATTTTTTGGTATGTGATTGTTATCAGTGGTTCTAGCTCCCAAGAGCCACTCCCAGTAGGTTAAAAATTACGGATCTCAAACATAAGCATGTGGGGTATAATTTCAGACAATGTCATGGTTAGTGTTTACTAATATGATGTTATTTTTGATTTGTGGTCCTTTGCTAGAGATTTAATTCCATGTGGATCTCTATCAGAAGCTGAAAAATGACACATTTCTATTACAATCGAGAATATCTATACTTTAAGCATTTACATTTAAGCGCACATTTTAATATTTCAAATATCTGACAAAACTATTCTTGTTTATTTTGCACTTCTGTATCATAAAATAAATTATATTTCTTATAAAAATTCCTAATTAATATGGCTTATGCTGACTCAGACTTTATTTCCATAAATAATATGGCCTTATGGCCTCTTTGGGGGAGTCAGGAAACATAATGTATTTCTTTCCTTCTATGTAATCTTCAGTTTGGCTTGGCAGAATATTGTACTCTTAGATTGGGGAACTGAATTAGTGAATTATTTTGAGTGTGTATAGTATTATTTCCCTTGTCTACTGCACAGTAAAAGATTTTCTTGTCATGGAAGTCAAAGAATCAAACTGATTGGGCACTGCATTTTTGGGTGAGTTTAATGAATAAAGACAGGTTATCACTCTGTCATTAAGTAAAAATAAATACTGTAATCAATGTTGTAATTCAAGATGCATATCACTAGTGATAAACTTTACTATCCAGTAAATATAATCAATAATTGGTAAACCACTATGATTTATTCTTGAATTGGTAATGTAAATATACATATATTAGCATAGTTCAACTATTTATATATAGATTTTGTTTACATACTGTATGTACACATATATAAAAGTATTTCAGCTTGTATGGAAAATTTAAGACATTACTTAAGCACTTCAAGGCACAGAGAGAAGTACAGTGGAACCTCTAGATACAATCACCTCTGTATATGAGAAATTCAAGATAAGAGGAAAGTATGAATGAAAAATTCAGATCTAAATACGAGCATTGGCTCGCGTAACGAGCCACGAGCCAGGCTGTGGTTATGCGTGACGCATTTCCCAATCCGCCTCGACTCGGGTATTCACCCAAGCTGACGCTGCCAGCCCGTCAGCTCACTCAGTGTTCCTTGTTCTCCGTGGCGTGAGGATCTACTGGCGTTTGTGCGCTGTGATTTCATTGTTTCGCTGTAGCAGTTCGCCGTATAAGCGTATGCAAAAATATTGCGGACATGCAGACGGAGAATAGGAGACAATTGCCCTCAAGAGGAGTACTAGGGTGTTGTACCATGTTAGCCATTATGAATGTAGAGAAAAGCCAAGCAAAATGACACCTTTTATTGGCTAACTAAAAAGATTACAATATGCAAGCTTTGATTACATCTTGCCTGAAGAAGGGGCCTGAGTTGCCTCGAAAGCTTGCATATTGTAATCTTTTAGTTAGCCAATAGAAGGTGTCATTTTGCTTGGCTTTTCTCTACCCTCAAGAGGAGAGAGAGGGGGGGCGAGCGAGTGAGCAAGAGAGATAAGGAGAGAGAGAGCGAGCAAGAGAGATAAGGAGAGAGAGAGGGGGGTGCGCGAGCGAGCGAGCAAGAGAGATAAGGAGAGAGAGACGTGCACGAGAGAGAAGAACCATCAGCTCAGTTATGATCACATGACGCACAGCAGACAAAGTGTATCCACATTTATTTATCAGTGTTATTTGTTAGGAAAATTGATTTTTATGTTGATATTTTTGGGGGTGCGGAACGGATTAACTGGATTTCCATTATTTTCAATGGGGAAGTTTTGTTCTAGATACAAGAAATTCGCTATACAAGCTCAGTGCTGGAACGAATTAAACTCGTATCTAGAGGTTCCACTGTAGTTAGAAATGAGGAGGAGTTGTGCCATGCATTGGGAAAATATTACTGTATATACTCACGTTTTAGCTGTCACACGGATATGTCAGGGCTTGATTTTACCGTACAATTTCCTGTATTTTAAAATGTCAGTCATATAAGTCAAATGCAGAACAATCATGCTATTGGTCCAAGATTTTATGCTATGCTAACACTCACCTGAGAGAGTAACCATGAAGCATGCTGCCTTTTTTTCTATGTATTGTGCCTACATGACCATACAGTAATACCTGAGCTATTCGGAAGCGACGTCTGCACTGTTTTGGTTTTTTTGTGTCTCACACCCTCATACACCTTTATCATAAAAGCATCCCTTATCTACGATGGAGTGTTCGATCAGAAGAAAATATGAAGCTGGTTTTAAATTAAAAGAGGTCAAAGAAGTTGGTAACTGCACTGCTGCATCAACATTTGATGTGTCTGTCAGAAAATATACGAGAAATACATGAATGCATGAGAAAATTGAAATGTTTAAGAACAATGTTCCTTAAAGAACGATTGGAAGGGATTTTCATATTTCTCCCTCTACAGTGCATAATATAATTTAATGGTTAAAGGAATCGGGAGGAATTTCAATGCATAAAGGGCAAGAATGCAAGCCTAAGCTGAACACCCGGGATATCTGATTCCTCAGACAGCACTGTATCAAGAACCATCATTTATCAATTGCTGATATAACTAGATGTGTAAGGGATTTCTCTGGCAGACCTTGGTCAAGCACTGCAATATAGAGTTACATTCACAAATGCCACTTAAAATTTTACTGTACAATAAACAAGCCTTATGTTAATCATGTACAGAAGCAGCATCGACTTCTCTGGGCTTCGAGCCATCTGGTATGGACCATCACACAGTGAAAACATTTATTATAGTCAGACGAATCAGTATTCCAGTTCTTTTTGAAAGAAATGGACACAGTGTGCTCTAAACTAAGGACAAAAAGTACAATCCAGGCTCTTACCAGCACCAACTCCAAAAGCCAGGGTCTGTTGTGGTATGGGGTTGTGTCAGTGGCCTTGGCAAAAGCAATTTACACTTCTGTGACGGCAGCATTGAAATTTTAAAGTAACATATGCTGCCTTCAAGATGATATCTTTTCCGGGGATATCAATGCATTTCTCAACAAGACAATGCAAAGCCACATTCTGCACACATTACAAAGGCATAGCTGTTGAAGTAGAGGGTTACAGGTACTGGGACTGGCCTGCCAACAGTCTTGACCTGTCCAAATTAGAAAATGTGTGGAGAATTTTGAAATGAAAAATGCAACCACCACAACTCCGTAGTTTGGCACACATTAAGATGTGTTTGCAAGGAGAATGCAACAAAGTAACACCTCAAAAGCTTCATTGCTTGGTATCCTCAATGCCAAAGCATCTTTTAAATGTGAGAAGGAATGGGGACATTAAAAAGTGATGAATGCTTTACAGTTCAAACTTTTTTGGAATGTGTTGCAGGCCTGAAATGTAGGAATGGATGTATAGAAATAAATGAAATTAAGCTGACCAGGTAACACATGAAATATTTTGGATTCATACTGTCTACAAAGAAATAAAAGTCAAAGTAAATTGAAGAATGACTGGATTTTTTTTTCTTTTGCATTTTCCATACCATCCCAACATTTTCAGATTAAGGGTTGTAATTTTAATAATGTTGTCTAATGTTAGCCCAAAAACTCCCAAACAATCTCAAAATGGGCAATAGAGGAAAAAGACTCAAACATTACAAGAATATAGCATTTAGCTGTGATTCTATTGTTGGAGTACCTTCCTGAAAATTTTCTACGAAGGCAGTATATCAAAGATAAGAATAAAAAAAAAAATCAGAGTCTCTGGTACCACAGAAACAAAGGCAAGCTTCTCCTTACTCCTGACTTTCCAGCTGTGAACATAAGGCTTAGTTCAGACAAAATTAAAAAAACAAATGGCAACAAAGCTCCAAGACAAATACTGTATATATATTCCACAAGTGAACTAGCAGGCAGCAAGCTATTCAATCACCTTATTCAATATTCATTTACACAAAGTAGTCTATTTAATGTTATAATCTGCATACACCTCTTCTTCTTCCCCCCTTCTCTCCATTACCAGAAATATTGCAGTAAGTCCTTGGTAACATATGTAAAAGATGGTGTGCCTGACCTTGAGTTCCAATCTTGTTTCTTAGTTTGCATGTCTATAATTCAAAATGGTCTTATTTCACAGGTTATATACAATTTTACAAGCTAAATGCTTTTATATGTTTTTATATATGCAAGATAAATCTTATAAATATACAGTATATTTAGAAAATGATGCATACATATTTAGTGATAATCATAAATCACAATATATTCTAATTATTCATTATGTTTATTGCATACTAGCAAAATACCCGGCCACTTGGAGAAGTAGTGTGTTAAAGAAGTAATGAAAAGAAAAGGAAACATTTTGAAAATAACGTAACATGATTGTCAATGTAATTGTTTTGTCACTGTTGTGAGTGATGAGTGTTGCTGTCATATATATATATATATATATATATATATATATATATATATATATATATATATATATATATATATATATATATACACAAACACACACCTATAAACATATATATATACATATCCATACATATATACATATACACATATATATATACACACACACATATATACAGTCCTTGAGCAACTGTTGCTGGGGGGTGGCAGAATCCATGAAGGAAGAAAAATGAAAAACATTATTTGTACAAAATCTTAATTTATTTATCCATTCCTAAATAATTAAATGGGCAGGCTATTTCGTATCAGTGCAATACGCTGCTTGTTAAAACGGATGACTCCCACTCTTACGTGCAAGTCTGCGTGGATATTATGAACTATCGTATCTATTCAAGTTCTATTTAAATTTTAAATAGAAGGAATTTTTATTTAGTCGACAGAATATTATTCCGGAATAAATCAACTCAAACCTTAAATAACTTATAATATTTTGCTCTCCATAAAAATATATCCTGTCTAAATTATACAAGTTAGAAATAAAGTAAACATTAAAAGAACAAACATTCAAATTTCTTTACTCTTATGTAATTTTATATAAAAAATAAACTTAAATTTTAAATATCCCAAAAGATTTTGCTCTCCATAAAAATATATCCTGTCAAAATTATAAAAATTCAAATATGAACATGGTGCATAACAAACCTGGAAATATAAATAAAATTTGTTCTTTTCAGCCATAACAAATCAAATCATTCAGTTGTCTTTGCTCATATGTCATTTTATCAGAGCGGATGCCTGGCATCTTTTTTTGGCAACAAGTTCATTTATGTTTGGTGTAACGTTCTGTGTTGTGGAGATTCTCAGGATGGACTGCAGGTGCTCATCAGTGAGGCGACTCCTGTGTGCTGTTTTGTTAGTCTTCATGACTGAGAAGAGCTTCTCACACAGATATGTGCTACGAAACATGCACAAGGTTCGAGCCGCATATAGACGGAGCTGGAGCATTTCTGCGGGAATGTAGTGAGTAAACTGTGCGGGCCGTGCAGTATCGTACTTTGCCTTCAGTGTGCCATTACACTGCAGCTCAATCACCTCCATCTGAACCTGTACAGGTGCAGTTTCCACATCGACAGCAAATGGGATGCGAAACAACTCAAAATTCTTTTTTTGTTCTTCAAAGTCACCAAAGCGCCGTGCGAACTCAGTGAGCAGTGCGCTCAGTTTATCAGCAAAGTGCGTATTTGGGAACACCATTGTGCCGATTTGGTTCAAGATTATTTGGCAAAAGGGAAATTGGGTCAAGTTGCTGGTGCACTGGTGCATTTGTGTCTCCCATAAAAGTAGCTTCACTTGAAATCACTTTGTGATTTTGCACGGGTAAAAACGTCTGCTGAAGTGTCAGATTCTTCTTTAACTCTTCTGCTTTCTGTATCTTGTGCATTGCAGGTCTTTCAGGTTATCTTGATGTTTTGTCTCATAGTGCCGTCTTAGATTACATTCTGTAATTACAGCCACATTAGCTCCACAAATGAGACACACGGGTTTATCGGCAATGTCAGTAAACATATACTCAGCCTCCCATTGGTTTTTAAAGGCTCTATGTTCAGAATCACCTTTTCTCTTCGGCATCGTGTGGGCTAGCTTCGCAATAACTTGCAGCATCATAAGCTAGATTAATGCGATAAGTGTTCGGCAAGGCAGCTGAAGCGCTGCATTATGGGATCTGTAGTTTATCGTGTTACCAGCGCTTCATATCCCCGGGCCATTAATAACAATAATACAGTATATAAAATGATCTCGCGGGCTTGATATAATTACACGCCGGGCCAGATGTTGGCCGTGGGCCTTGAGTTTGACACATATGGACTAAATAGAACTTGAAAATAAATATTTTTTCGAATGTGATTGTGCAATTCAGATAGAGTTGACGCGCACTACAGTACATCGAGCCCGCATGCTATTGTGGTTTTGCCTGTGTGCCTCAATAAGTTACCCTCCCCTCGCTCTTACTTTTTTACCATTCATGTAATGAATACACTGAGTATGGCTTTACCAAAACAATCATTGATCGCAAATAAAGTATCCATTATTCATAAAGCTTCAATTGGCGATCTGTCTTTCTGCGTTAACCGCATATTTTTTCATACGTCTCAAACCAAGGGGATGCGAGGCTAAAATGAATCGAGAAGCGCGCGTACATACTTGGTGCATCCCCTCTCGGGAATCGAACCTCAGACGTCAGCGCTAGAGGCGAAGCCTCTACTATTGCCCCACGGCGTGCGGTTTGTCTATTTGAGCGTAGCAGTGTAATTCGGTTTTTGTTCAACAATCTTTTGAACTGTTGCTTTTTGTCTGCGCACTGCGTCATTTCACGTGAGCCACTGAATATGGTTTTATATGTCATTCGCTCGCTTCTAATTGTTTCGCTGCCTTCTTAATTATATAATGCATGTTTTCTTCAGCACTTTTTGTAGCTCTTCCTGGTTTTCTACGTAATGCGTGATTACGTGAGAGGCTTGATGATGTCACACGAAACTCCGCCCCCCCACGGCTTTCGAGCTCAACTCCATTACAGTAAATGGAGAAAAATAGCTTCTAGTTATGACCATTATGCATAGAATTTTGAAATGAAACCTGCCCAACTTTTGTCAGGAAGCTGTAAGGAATGAGCCTGCCAAATTTCAGCCTTCTACCTACACGGGAAGTTGGAGAATTAGTGATGAGTCAGTGAGTCAGTCAGTCAGTCAGTGAGGGCTTTGCCTTTTATTAGTATAGATTACTCTTTCTCTTCCTGCTTCTTCAATACATATCCACATCGCAAAGGAATACATTGTTACAAATTAGGTTTTCTTTCTTGACAAAAAAGAGATCAGTGTCTTATTTTTGTTAAAAGGTGAACAATGTTAAATTTAAAAAAATAAAAATTTAAAGTTATCCGAGTTCTAAAATGCAAACATTATGCTGCCAAATACAGTCTCGATGTATTAAAAATGTATGTATTGCATATAAGAATGCCCTCATCTTGACGTGAAACTCAAAGCGATTGTAAGTTGTGTAAAACTTGTAAGTTTTATTATAAAACTAGCAAAATACCCGCGCTTCGCAGCGGCGAAGTACTGCATTCAAATTTTTATTAGGAAGAAAATTAAACCTTTTTAAACTGTGGGACAATATGCCAATAATTATTTGTTAAGGATCTCTTTGTATACCACATTGTGAGTTCGGCCCTCCGGTTGTAATATGACCAAGCTGTGCGCTGAGCTTACTCTTGAGTATGCAACTTACAGTTGGCCATGTGAACAGTAATCTTGTCTCAAATCTCACAGCTTGGATTGCTGCTGTCATAATCGGTTTGAGATCCATGGTTTGTTTCAATTACGACAGTATTTGCAGGATTTGTTGTGTTGAAGTGACATTTGGCATCTGTCAAGCATTGTAAGCACACAACCGGTTTCATCGATAAAGTCACATCCAGCTTTTGAGAGTTTAAACATTCATAAACATCAAAGTGTCCACTACTAAAATCGTCACCTGTGAATCTAAGATGTTTAAGAGGCATTGGCGGTTGTCGAAAGGTGTAAAATATTTGGCCATTTCGGTACACTTGAAAGCGACAACCGAACAATTCAGCGGCAGCCATCAACTCACATGCAGAACCATAGGTGAAGGGCTTAAGCATTTCACTCTTCTAGTACTCCTGTGTAGTATAATTATCTCCTGTACCGTCATCAGTCCACACCTTGAACCTGTCCCAGTCATTCAATACATAAGACAGAATGTTCCTCCGGATATCAAGAGTGAGCCTGATATGGCCGTGCAATATGTAACAAAGAGAATGGAAAAGGTAGGTGGTATCTCCGGGCATGGAAACCACTCGGTAAGTGACAGTTCTTTGATCGAAAGAATTTCTTGAAGATGGGCCCATAAGTAACAAAGACTGTTGAAAAGTTTAATATGGTGGCCGACAGTGGCATCATACTACCAAAATAAGTACGTACATTGGTTTCAGTTAGTGGAGGGAAGCCGCCTACCAAATTTCGAGAAGATGGGGCCATAAATAAGAAAGTTCAACATGGCGGACGTTGTTGACCGTTATGACCATTACGCGTAGAATTTCGAAAATTAAACCTGCTTAACTTTTGTAAGTAAGCTGTAAGGAATGAGCCTTGCAAATTTCAGCCTTCTACCTATACGGGAAGTTGGAGAATTAGTGATGTTGGAAAATTCAATATGGCGGCTGACAGTGGCGTCATACCACGAAATAAGGGCGTACATTGGTTTGGTTAGCTAAGGAAGCCACCTACCAAATTTCGTGAAGATGGGGCCGTAAATAAGAAAGTTCAACATGGCGGACGTTGTTGACCGTTATGACCGTTACGTGGACAATTTGAAATAAAACCTGCTTAATTGTTGTAAGTAAGCTGTAAGGAATGAGCCTGCCAAATTTCAGCCTTCTACCTACACGGGAAGTTGGAGAATTAGTGACGTTGGAAAGTTCAATATGGCGGCTGACAGTGGCGTCATACCACCGAAATAAGTATGTACATTGGTTTCGGTTAGCGAAGGGAAGCCGCCTACCAAATTTCGTGAAGATAGGGCCATGAATAAGAAAGTTCAATATGGCGGACGTTGTCGACCGTTATGACCGTTACGTAAATTTCGAAATGAAACCTGCTTAACTTTTTTAAGTAAGCTGTAAGGAATGGGCCTGCCAAATTTCAGCCTTCTACCTACACAGGAAGTTGGAGAATTAGTGACGTGTGGAAAATTCAATATGGCGGCCGACAATGGCGTCATACCACCGAAATAAGTACGTACATCGGTTTTGGCTAGCGCGGAAGCCACCTACCAAATTTCGTGAAGATGGGGTCAGCCTTCTACCTACGGGAAGTTTGAAAATTGGTGATGTTGGAAAATTCAATATGGCGGCCAACAATGGCGTCATACCACGAAATAAGTCGTACATCGGTTTTGGTTAGCGCAGGGAAGCCGCCTACCAAATTTCGTGAAGATGGGGCCATAAATAAGAAAATTCAACATGGCGGACGTTATCGACCATTATCGACCGGTATGACCGTTACGTGTAGAATTTCTAAATGAAACCTGCTTAACTTTTGTAAGTAAGCTGTAAGGAATGAGCCTGCCAAATTTCAGCCTTCTACCTACACGGGAAGTTGGAGAATTAGTGATGAGTCAGTGAGTGAGTCAGTGAGTGAGTGAGTGAGGGCTTTGCCTTTTATTAGTATAGATGACTGGTAACACAGCATCAATTTATCATGTCAAATTTAACACTTAATGTACCTACTGTCTTCCAAGTTGTTACAAATATAAAGTGCACCAAAATAATATTGTTCAAGAATCCAGGATATCAAAGTGGACAATTGACACAAAATTAGGGAGATGCCATGTATAAAAATGAAAACAGCCTCAAAGCTTTAAATCAACGTTACTATTGTACTTAGGTGAATTTAGTTCACAAAGGCATTGAGATATTGTCCTTCTAATTAAAGAATGGTGCCAGAGCCCATATAAAGAATTCTTTACATTTATAGCTTAAATGCCATAGCACACACCTACTGCTTCCAAGGAATGTGATGTTCCAATATAAGTAACAGAGTGAAGACTGTAATGAACTGATGCTAAATTGTTGAATAGTTCCTGTCTTACTTTTAATGTTGCTGGGATAGGCTTTGACTCACTGTAACCCTGTACTAAACAATAGTTTGTGTTAGTGCTGGGTGGTATGACCAAAATTCTATATCCCAGTATTTTTCAAAATTATACCAGTTTCACTGTATTCAACGGTATTTTTTTTCCCATGCATGAGTGGATGTTAACCATATTTACCGCTGCAATTACTGCAGAAGACTGGCTAAGAATAGCCTACTCCACTGTCATGAGAATTGTACAATGTACAAAAAAAACATTTTAATTTGCACAGAAGTATTAATACAGGTTTGCATGGCCCCATAATGTGATAGTTTTCAAGGGGGTGGCACTAATGAAGAGAAGGAATCACATTGCATGACAGTTGCAGTCACAATATAGAACCTTTTTATTGAACAAATTTTGCAAAGAACTTAAGATAAAATTTTGACAACATATTTTCAACCATCCAATGAGGCATTTAGACTTAGTAAAATATTCAGAGGTGCTTGTCAAAAGTTGTATTGCACTGAACATGTCTTAGAAAAGGAATAAATAGTGAATATTTTTTGTAAACCAACTACACTTTCTGTTAATGTTAACAATCTCTGTTCACTGACACGTAAAAGTGACTTTTTAAACAACTCTACCATCATTAAACTGCATAATATTTAAGCTAATAAATAACAACAATAAAATAAATAACAGTGCAACTTCCAGTAATAATACTATTACTTCAAGAATTCAAGCCCAGGTGCATTACACAGTATTCACCAAATAAAAATAAAATAAAACAAGTGCAACTTGGTGAGACATCTTTACCAACTGAACCATCATTAAGGCAAATTGCATTAATATGGAACTTTCTTCAAGCTAAGCTATATACATAAATAATAAAACTGCAACTTGCATTTATAATGCTATTTGTGGTATAGCCATATGGAAGCGTATTGGAGCCACAGTGAAGAAAAAAAAACTATATGTCTAGAATAAATTCGACATGTTGACATTATTCTCGACATTTCCACTTGAATCTTGATGCTTATGTCGAGATTAAAGTCATCATTTCCACTTTATTCTCATAGTTTTCTTTCTCATTAAAGTAGAATGTCGCAAACTAAACTTCACCTTAAAATCAATGTTTAATTTACTAGATTTTCTCCAACCCGTCATAAGTTAATGTAGCATATTAAATGGCTTTTGTTAAGTGTTCCCCGACCCAGTTGTTAAATGCTATGCGCTTCTTAAACTGACTTCCTCTGCACTAAGAGGATGCGCAGGCAGGAATCACCGCACATAATACATTCACTTCATGATATTCCTACTCTCTGAAAATTATGAATGCTAAAATAAATACTTGATATCATTTTCATGATGAAATGCATTAAAGCAGGTATTAAACATGCACGGTAGTGAGGCGGTAGTGCTGCTCCCTTGCAGTAAGGGGTCCCCAAGTGTACATTAAACTTTATGGCTGGTGTGACGAGGCTATGAATGGGTAGCACACAGGTTTAACTTAAATACTGTGTAAATGTTGGGTACATGATCTGGTGGTCGGAGACACGAACACGGAAATCAATAGATGTTCTTCTGAGCGGGCTTTCTTTATTGCATGCATGCTGTCTCTATCTGATGTACCAAACCCCCAGTTCCTATCCTTTTTCTTTCTCCACATAACCGATCACCACATGATAAATGTCTTTGTGAAATTAAAACTAGTTATAAACTTTAGAACTTTAAAAAAATCTTCGTTATACATAAATATGCCATCCATTCAGGATTGCGCCCATCCCAGCAAGCATTGTGTGAGAGGCAGGAGCAAATTCTGAGCGAGGTGCCAGCACATCGCAGGGTGAATATGAGCAACACATACACTAGCAGGGTCAATAAAGCATAACAAAACCCCACATCTTACATGACTTTGAAAGGAAACTGAAGCACGCTGAGTAAACACACCAGAAAAACATGCAAATTCAAAGCAGGGAACACCCGGGACCCCTTTGCTTCGGAATGTTCTCTGTCCTTTTTCACTGCGCAATACCTCCACTACCGCATGTACTCCGTTGTACATGTTTAGCGGTGTAGCAGTGAAAAAGGTCCCCCTTAATCAGTTTCCCACTGTGCCACGTTACGAACGTTGTTTAGGCAATTTAAACCGGTGTTGCAGTATAAGAAAAATGCATATCATAACAAAAATAAAAAATGGTTTTCAGTATGAACCAGTATACAGCCCAGCACTAGTTTTTGTAATTGATGATTATATGAATTGTGTAACATCTATCTAGTATTAAATAAAACGGTCTGCAATATGTAATCAGAAGCACAGAATATGACTTCACCAGCAAACATGAAAATTATGGCAGCTAGTTTTTATCTGTGTTTCCTTATTGAAATGTAAATTCAAACAATTATGTTAATTTCTCTGTCTGGTGTATAAACGACCAAATTCAAACTGACACATGAATGTGGGGTTGTTTTATTTTCATTTTATTATATGCCTCAGAAGCATAGTAATCCTGAGCAAAAGAAATTCAATAGTAAATACTTCAAAATGATTAAACAAGAACTAATAATAGTGTTGGGATAGGCATATTACAAATAAACAAAAACAAAATATACTTGCTTAACTACAATGTTTCTCATTACATTTCTTTTAATTGCATCATATGCCTTGCATTCATATATTGGGGCACTAAGCCCTAATCATATCCTGCATATGTACATATATGTTCTGTTCTGTTTTATTTATTCACTGCTACTACTACTGTATATAAAAGGGTAGATAAAATTGTTTACATTTACAAACAGATATTTAATGCTGAATGACAGATATTACATATATAAAAATGTTTGTAATTTTAATTTATTAGCTAACCACATTTCTACTTTCTCTGTTTTTGCATGTTTTACATATTCAGTTACTGTCTACTTCAGGCAAGGCTGATAAAGTAATAAAATAAAAATGATTATTAAAAAAACCTTCACTTTCTCACACACTTATTTTGCTTATAGAGTTAGAGACTGGCATGATACAATCTGGCATTTAATTTTAATAATCTACTACTGGTTATTTTTTGGTTCTAATTGATGCACATTTTACATATAAAATGTTACAATGTGGAAGTGAAAGGAAAATTCTACAGAACTTTCAAAAGAAATTACACTGCAACATACTTGACTGGGGAGCATGCAATTGAAGATAACGTTAGTCAGTGTTTATAAAATAAGGCATAGTGACAATAATTAAAAGTTAATTTAAATATTGTTGAACCAAAGTATAATACTTGTAGCCAGCATCGTTTCAATTTGGATATGAATCAATTTTTTTTTTTCTTTTTTGCTATTTCACATTCATTTTTTCCTCCTGATTTAGTTTCGCATTTGTTCTCTGATTTCTTAGACTACAGATGCTAAATCACACATTTCACTTTTAATTAGGGTGTGTTTAACCAGCACTTGTTGGGTAAGTTATGGGGGCAGAAGCAATACAGTCAATAACTTTTCTGTTTCTGCCTTTCGAATGGAAGGGGAAAACACAGATGAATCTTGATGTAATTTCTGGCATGTTCCCACAAAGTTCAGGGGCCTTTTGCATATCGTGTGCATAGAATTCACATTAAAATATGACGTAGGGCAAAAGCGGAAATTTATGTATACAAAAATCTAGATGCATAAATCTGTGCATAAACCAACTTCCATATTCTTCCGCTCCATAAATCCTGGTCTGCGTGAAAAGTAATGCTCGTACACGTGCTTGCCGCCCCTTCCAGACTCCTCCCAGAATTACGTCTCTTTGAATATGCAAATCAATATCAATAGCCCCTTATGTTTTGTTTTCTGTGAAAAGACAATGGCAAAAGTACGGGGGAAAAATAAGAATTTCAGCGAATACCAAGTAGAAGCAAGGAAAAATGCACTATTTGTTGGTTTAAACAGTGATGTAAACAACAAAAGGAAGTTGATCGAGTAACAGAGTGGTGGAGAAACTTCGAGCGTTCAAGTTCAGAAAGTGCCAAGTGCCCAGAATAAATAAGAAGTGGTCAGATATCAAAGTTGCGTGAAAAGGTGAGTCATAGCCCAGCATCCGAGTGTTATATGGAAGCTTATTAGAGTACTGAGAAAAGAAAAACGAAATAGTTACACAGTTGAAAGAAATGTCCAAATGTCAACTTTAATCTCTAAATTTCCACTTTAATCATGTAATTTATTTTGTCATTAAAGTAAAACGTCATAAACTTCATCTTAAAATAGTTTCATTTACTAGTTTTCAAATCTCATCGTAACTAAAGTAGCACGTTAAATGCTTCATATTGTATATGTTCTTCTATGTAGTCTATGTGTGTGAATCACTATGTGCTTCTTAAAAGGGTTTCTCTTCAGCTGACAAGACACAATACATTACATTCATGATATTTCAGCTCTCTGAACAATTTAAATATTAAGATGTATACTTGGTATCATTCTCATAATGATAGGAATTAAAGCATGTATTAAACATGGGGCCACGGTGGTGCAGTATTAGTGATGAACTGGCACCCTGTCCAGAGATTGTCCCTGCCTCCATAAGATGCTTGCTGTGCCATGTGCAACCTTAGCCAAAATAATTTATTGCAGTAGTACTGTCTCTCTCAAACATACTAACCTCCAATTCCTGTCCTTCCTTTTCTTCCTCCAAGTAACCAATCACCACACAATCAGCTCTCTAATAGCTGCCAAGCCATCTTTAAGCATAGGACGACAATTCTTCAAATTTTTTATGGAACATTGAAATATCCTCTTAGTACCTATTTAATTATTCCATCCATCTATCCATCCAGGTTCATGACAATCCCAGGAAGTATACAGCGCAAGGCAGGAACAATGAATGGGATGCAAGGTCATCACTACTGCTGTCCACCGTGTTCTCACATGTTTAATTATTAACAATATACATTATTTTAATGAAGTTTAAAACTCATCTGTATAATGTAATAAACATGCTTTACTGCATTTCATCTTAAAAATGATATCAAGAGCTCCAAGAAGGTAGCACTTGGAAATCTATATCGACTTAGAGGCCAGTCATCATAATATGTAAATTCGCACTTTATAAAATGGCTCAGGTTGTGCAATATTATAACTGTAGTGCATGTTTACAGTGAGGTACAAACAGTTCTACCAGAGCTCTTAGGATGAAACTGTTTCTAAAGGGCGAGGTCCATACAGGAAAGGCTCTGAAGCATTTGCCATACTTTATGGGAGTATTTGAAATAGACTGTGCACATGGCTGAGACAGCGTGTGCTAGATGCTGTATCCCGATAATCTGATCAGCTGCTGTACAGCTGTGATTCCACACTCAGATACAGTGGGTTAAATTCTCTGAGTGGTGCACTGACAATGACAATGCTAAAGCAGCTATAGTATTTGGAATAGTTTGGCCATTCAGTGCACCATTATTTGGTTACAGGTTGATTACAATCAGATGCCTCAAACTAATAAACAATATTAGGTTAATATCAGTGTATTTGATAAAGCCTTGTCAGAGATGTGAATCTAAAAAATAAAGGGAAACCACGCAGGAAGAGTAGGACTGCTTTGACGCTGGGTGCCATCAGTTTGCAAAACCAAGCAGAAAACTTGTACATGTCAGGGATTGTGCTGGCAAGAAAATGTGTGTGGCTTTACTACAAGTTTATTTTTATACAAAGCAATGTGAGCATAAAAACGGGCTTACGTAACATTTCTGTGTGTATGCACTGTTTATATATGAGCCCCTAGGTCTTCTGGCCTCATCAATACTTAAGACACTTCACCTGAAGTCGCCATTCATTAATGGATACAGCTTCACAAGAGGATTGATCTTCCTATTAAAAATTCTTTTATGAAAGACTCACAAAACAATGACCCAGGCTCTGCCTATTAGGTATTCCTGAACCATTTTTCCTTGTGATTTCTCCTTAATTTATCAGGTATTAAACAGGCATCCCAACTATTATTTTCTGTCTCAAGGCTTATAGTGGCATAGTTAGCAGGATTTCTCTGGTAAGGACCCAATTTAAGTAGCTGGGAAATCAGTTATGTCAGCTGAAAGTTGAAGCAGTGGTGCAACATACAAGCGTTTCCAAGGCAGAGGCCCAACTAACCACTAAGTAATCACTTTTCACTCAGTGGACAATAGGACTCTTAAAGATACTAATATTGCTACATAACAAAGAGAATATTGAAGCTTATCTTTTGGTTTTTGATCAAGCAGCGTAACAACTGGCCATACAGGGAATAAGTGTATATCCTTGAGCCATTTCTTTCTGAGGAAGTTCGGACAGCTTATCATCACCCTGATGAAAGGTTAGATGCTGAAAACAAGGTAGTGATGACAGAATATGTGGTAACCTCAGACATAAGAGCAGGGAAATGCCACTATTGGTGTTTTAATTCTAAATGACCATTTTGAGTCTAGGCCTTCAACATTGTGGAGAAAATGATTGCTGGTTACAGACATTTATAAATTTAAGTGAGTAAGTGATAGACATTTTGACTATTTGATTAATGTCTTGACAAGTTGGAAGGTCATAGAAGAGTTAGTTGATATAATAGAATATCATCACCCTTCTATGAGGCTTGACAAAACTAAGGGAAAAAAGCCTTACCAACAGCAGTCCCAATGAAAGGAACCTACCAGGAGGGGTCTGACCTAATCATCCACCAGGAGGAGCAAACACCTTTGTCTCATTGTGCTACAAATGCTTTGAGTTAGGATACATCATTCACAACTACCCAAATTTGGATGACCCAATAGATTGGAAATGGGCATGGTTGAAAAGTTATTTGACGGTGGATAGCTCTGATGTAATACAGATAATTGGAAATTCACAGTTTATTCACCCTGACTTTTCAAAGCTAAACAACAACAATTAATTTCTTGTATAACCAAAAAAAATGGAAGAAAACAGCAGTAAAGCAAACCAAAACCAGACACCTGTGGCTGGGCATCCTTAGATCTCTTGTGAATGCTTCTATCATAGGTTAAGACAGATCTAAAAGTAAATGCGCTGAAACTGCTCAATGCTATAACAAGGTCAGACAAGGCTTGACCACAGAGTAAGCAGACCCCACCAAAACCACTCCCACCTACATGTGCGAAATGCAGTGACCAAAGGATGTCCGATTTCAATTCTACAATTTGTAATTGACAAAAATGTGTTAAATCATATAGTAGACTGTCTCAGCCATATCACTAGAGGTATGCCTGGTGGCACATGTCCACTAACTGAGTTCCCACCCTTGCGTATCAAGTACGCATGCTCCTAGCCTTTTGTTTAGAAACGTAAGACAGAATATACATTTCAAGATATATAGAAAGCTTTTACTATAGCGCCAGATTTAATTTCCCTTAACTTCTCTCTCCCTTTGTCCTTTGCAACTGGTCTCACAGCTGTGTCAAATCATGTCATTAATAGCTCTGAACATCAAGAAGCCAGAAACTGCTTCTTTACCTGGTATACCAGGTAGACCAGGTATATGGCAGACAAAAGGGAATCCCTCACCAATAAATGGGCTATCTCACAATTGAGATAGTACCTACTTGTGTAGGAATTTACTTTGTTTACTGATCATACACCACTCCAGTAGCTAGCTGCCCATAAGGTGAGTAACCCCACAATCACCCAATGGTTCCTTAACCTACAAGCCTACAGTTTCAACATGGTGCATTGCAAAGGCTCCCTCCATGATGATACTGATGCTCTTTCCTTCATCCTCATGGCCTAGGTGCACTTATTACATTTGGATTGACATGTGGGTATTGTGAGTTTCGTGTCAAACGCAAGCAAAGAGAGTGTTTAATGGGCTCTTGTTTAGTAGGTTGCTAGGCATAGATGAAATGCTCAGTAACTTCTTTTCTATTTTATATTCCAGGAGGACACTCCAGATGAGTTGTGATGTTACTACTGCCCCATCAACAGAAAACCCAACTCTTCTGGCCTTGCTGCTGCTTAAGAATCTTTACTAGAAGTTCAGCATTGCCAAAGGACAGATATCTTCCTTTTATAAAAGACTCAAATTTCATTGACTTAGGCTCTGCTTAAAAAGCACACCAGGACCATTTTTTTCTTGTGATTTGTCCGTCTTACTTAATCAGACATTAAACAGGGTACACTGGGACCCCAACTCTTTTTGTCTCCAGACTTATATTTCACTTATTTTTCTTACTTGACACACTTGCACTTTCTACTCCTTATGTTAACAGACAAACAAATTTGTCACCTTTCGAATGACATTGTCCTACATTTTGTTAACTGCTTAATACATTCTTTAAATATACTCATAATAAATTGCAAATTATTGCAGTAAAATCCTGTTATAATATTTACTTTCTTATCTTTTTCATGCAGCTTTGTTTATTTTATACCAAAACAGCTCATGTTATTTGTACAATAACATTTTATAATTTGAATTTTAACTGCTTTAGTCTTCCAGTATTTTACCAACTCTGGCATTTTTTGTATTAGAAGAAAATTATTTCATTCAAGAAAATTTAATCCACCGTTTCCTTATTTATTTCTAGATTTTCTACCGGGCAGTGTCTTGCTGAGAAAGTGGGAAGGTCAAAAGTAATTGAAAAGTATACAGTATATGTTATCAAATTCTTTTACCCTCAAACTCATTTAGTGCATAACTATTCTTGGTTTAATCTTCTGAATAAAATGGATTATTATTTATTATTAGAAAAAGAAACTCACATTGAATAATAGTTGAAAACATTATGCTACCCAGGGCAGTTAAGAGTCATTAGAAACATTGCGAAACCAAAAGTTACAGTATGTGTCAAAAACAGCTTCAGTTATACAATTTCAAATATGACAAACACTGGCAGGCAGGTTGCAAAGGTGGTGTAGTGGTGAAAGATTATGCTTTGATCCAAATAACATCTTGAGGCTGAGGCCATGACAAATATAGCAAGGAAAAAGTTTTATTAAGGAAAAAGTTAAATATAATGGGCAGAAATTAAACCCAAATTTCTAGATTGAAAGGCTCTGTGGAGAACTCACACTGTTATATTTCTAGCTATTCACTCCGACCCTGAGCCATCCCTCTGAGGCCAAAGAGGAAAGTTATATGCCCAAAGCTTTCAAGTCCAAAATTTTGTGTGAGAAGTACTCGTGTGCCAAGTTTCAAGTGTTGGTGGCTTTAAAAGCAAAGTTGTTCATAAAGAACAATCAAGAAAGAGATTATGCTATATATATAAAGAATATTTTTCCATGCAGCCTTAAACATGAGTGATTAAACTTGTTAATATGATGTACTGTATACTTTTTATATGATTGCCCAAATTCTAATATGAAATACGCACTATATCTAAAATTTTGAACAGAATAGGCTTCAATTAATCTAGTTCCCTAAAAAGGCAGTATCTCTTTCTCTAAGAGCAAATATAGTTCCATCTATCCATCCATCCATTCATGGTTTCTATAATAAATTACTAGTGGGAAAAATAAAGCACACCACCTTATGATTTTACAATATTTAGCTTTGTTGCATTACTATTGAGCAAGAGAAAACATTATTATTTAACTCACAAATATCAAGGACTGTATTTTGAATTAATCCTGCTGCAGAGAGCTCTATGAGTTGTTCCTCATTTATGCAGAAAAAGAATTAAGCTGTGTGCACAGCATTAAGGGACTAACTGGCATCATTTATAAGAAACTGCTGACCTCTTGATAATAACAGAACACCCTGTGATATTACGAAATAAGCTGTGACCGGTTTCTGAACCCTTGCTTAAACTAGTTTGAGCACATTGCTAAAGACTTGGGTATGTAGCTAAATTCCTCCTGGCTGTTACACAAAAACATTGCATGCCTAAACAAGATAAGATATTGATCACTAAAGTTTTCTATGTTAAGTGCTGCTTTGAACATGTAACAGATCTACTATAAAAGAGAGAAACTCCTTGGAATGTGAGGCTGTCTGATCTGACCAGGCTGACTGAGCTGGGGGTCTGCAGTCTCTTTAAAACTCACCAAGAATAAAGAAATTGTTTTTTTATTTTTTATTGGTGTTTGCCTGCTGTTGTCTCGACTTTCGTCCACACTGTCTTTGTTACTTATTTATCTAAGACAACTAAAAAGTATTTTATTCAAAATGAAAGCAAAACTAAAAGCTGAATGAAAAATGAGAACTAAACTACATTGAAGTTAAAACTGCATACCCAAAACAGAAACAAAACATGGGTATGCAACATTTTGTAGTTTTTAAATAAAGAAGCAAGTGAGAAAGTCCATTTCTATATCCTGAACACCACCAAACAGTCAAAAGGTTTACAAATGAGGGATGGCACAATGGTCTTAACTCCCAGAACTCAATTCATAAAAATTGTGCTGACTGAACATATATAAGTGATTTCTTCGAAAATGTATGTTAATTGTGATCCAAATACATTATGTTATGCCCAAACATCATGAATGTTACTTCTTCTTTTTTTTTGTACAATTTTATGGATTTTATTATAATCACACAACAATCCATACAAACACATAATTTTTTTACAAAAATAGGATTGAAAACAAATCAGCCCCCACCCCTATGAATGTTACTTCTACACAGTTCAAAACAGTAAATCACCAAACTATCTTTGGTTAGTGAAATTTTGTGAAATACTGTGAAGTAAATCTCAATTACCAAATATTTCAAAAAATAGCCCTTATTTGAAGAAGGAATCCCTAACATCTGATTGGAGTTGTTATTTCAAGCAGGACCTCTAGAGATGGCAGCTGAGGATGGATAACGTCCCCCATAAAGGTGCTTTAATCCTCATATTGTATGCAAAATCATTTGAAGATAGTATATAAGCAATTGCCGCTTTCTTTAACATTTGCAAATTACTGTACAAAGCATTTCGATTACTAATGTGCTTTAGGGTTTGCTAGATTATGACATGGTACAAGTGTCAGACACTGTGGTAAGCATAAGCCGTTTTTTATACTTTTGATCTGTTGCATGCTTTTGATTGCATTTTTTTTTAATTCTTATCTTGTTTTAGAGCTTTTTTCATTTCTGGGTTTGATTTCTGCCATGCACCTAATATTTTTGGGTTAGGCAAATTTGGTTATAAATGAATGGATGAAAACATTATTTGCTAAAAAAAAAAATTACATACATTTCTGGTTGGTATTCACTCCTACAAGTCTAGAAGTTGATCAAACACAAAAAGACAGAGAGAGAGAGAAGGAGAGAAAGAACATGAAAAGGGCTTTCTTAGTTTATTTTTGGAAATCCATATGTGAAGGCAAACAGACTGGGTTTGACAGCAGTTCAAAGAACAAAATTCATGGTTTGAAAACCAAAGAGCAAACCCTAAATAACCCATTTTATAGATGGAGGTATTATGATGTCACACCCTGCATATGTGCAAACATGGCATTGTAATGAGACCATGAGATCACAAAGATGATGTCACTGGTGAAAATGGTGGAAAATAAATAATTAAACAATAAAAATACTTAAATGTTGATTTGTTGCAAAGTTGTAATGGGTCTGGAATGATAAAGTGTGCTCTTTAATTTACCCCATTGTTTATTTTTTTATGTTTGAAAACTATTCAGTTCAGATACTAGCATTTTTCTCCAGGATTTCATAAAAATATTTTTGTTGTTGTTTTTCAGTTTTTCTGACAGTGTTGTATCATTTTTGGAATCAATTTAAAAGCATTTTTTGAAGTTATCTTCCAGAATGTCTTCTTTCAAGGCTCACTCAAAATGGGAACTAATTCCTACTGTTGAAGATAACTTGTGTTTTAATGAGCTGAATTTCAAACAGATTCTGGCTTCCCCCAGCTTCAGTAAATAATGAAAGAATGCTGATTTTCTGTAGTTTTTTAAGTTGAAGGTGTAGGGTGAACAAGACACACTTGGGCAAACATATGAATATTTACAAAATGCTTCACTTTTAAATCTATTAGTTTAATAGTAAAAAAGATTTTAAAAATGAGTAATCCACACCAACATTTAAAACCAAATCATGAAATTAGGTTTGAAATCATCTACTTTTCTAGTTTAGCAAAAATACAGTTAGAGTTTCAAGAAGCCTCACATTATATTATCCGTTAGTTTTTACAATACTTTTTTAGTAAATTTGTACAGTTAACTGTGAATTGAATGTTTTTATAATATATAATATACTGTGTCCATATATTTTTAATTTTGTTATTGTCACAGGCGGCTGGGAGTGGAGCCCAGCCGGGATGCCGAGGGACGGAGGAGGGCTGCTGCCTTCTCCCGACCACGAGGGGGCGACCTTGGTTTTGTTGGTGGCCTCAGGTAAGGGGCTTGGAAGTCCAACCCTGTAGGGGCCCGTGGCCACCGCCAGGCGGCGCCCCGGTGCCTAAAGAAACCTGGAGCGGGGAAGAAGACAGGGGACACCCGGAGGGCTTCCGGGTGCGCAGCCGACACTTCCGCCACACTGGGGCATGTCCGCGGAGGAATGCCGGGAAGCAGCTGTAGCCCATCCGGGGTGTGATAAAGGGGCCGCCTCCTGCATTCGAGAGCGGAAGTCGGGTGGAAGAGGATGGAGCTGGAGAGAGGACTGGAGGTGGCCTGAAGGAAGGCATAAAAGGGATTGTGAAAGGCCCGGACTGTGGGGGATCGGTGCTGGAGGCACTGGGTGGGTTCGTGCACTAAAAATACTTGTACATATTTGTAAATAAACGTGTGTGGTGGAAGAAACGGTGTCCGTCTGTCTGTGTCCGGGTCCAGTTCACACTATGCATAAACCCACCATGGCATGTTTTTCTTGTAGAGGCAAACGCAATGGTTAGTAATGGCTATCATATTTTCAATTAAGATGGCTATATTTTCAGTTCATTTTTAATTGATTATTATCCTGGTCAATCACTTGGAGTGCTCAACTCTGGTTAGAGATTTCAGTCTGACTCAAGTGGCATATCAGTACTAAATGAAAAATGCTAGCTCACATATCTTAACTTAATAATACCCATTTACACACATAAATGTACTTCATCCTTTAGTTCTGAATGTTAGTCTTTCTTCAGAGTCGGATAGTTAGGGATGTTTCTTCCGCTAGAAAGAAGGATGTTGTCAAGGTTCCCATCTGTCTCCACGCATGAAACAAAGCATATGTCCGAGGTTGCATAGTCAGGAAAAATGTACAATTTACATGGGAGATCCACAGAAACATAGCTAGAGACACCAAGAAAAAACGTAACTTGAGCTTTATCAAGTAAGAACACAAGCCCATTTTTAAATCTTCTAATCAAAAGAATAGGCAAAACAGGCAGATGAATCTAAACAGCACCAAAATGAAAATGATAGCCAAAAATCCTAATATCAAAATATGAACAATCCAAAAACACTCAACACAACTCTATACTTTGATTGGTGTTTTCAATGATTTTAAGATGCACTCCCTCTATTTCCTCCTACTCTTAAAATGCTTTATCTCGGGTTTATTTAATTACTATTCTGCAGCAAGAAAGCAAGAACTGTTGTTAGACCTTTATTTAAATAGACATATTCAGATAAAAATCTTAATAGGACAAGTTCTTCCTAAAATCTCATTCTTGTGCAAAATATTTATGAAAACTAAGTGTGGCCTTTGTAACAGAAAAGGCACAGAAGCAACAATAATCTAAGATGCAGGCAAAATGCTAATATTTTGAAAAGCTGGAAATGACATTCATTTTAC
Organism: Polypterus senegalus; assembly: GCF_016835505.1. Taxonomy (NCBI): domain Eukaryota; kingdom Metazoa; phylum Chordata; class Cladistia; order Polypteriformes; family Polypteridae; genus Polypterus; species Polypterus senegalus. The sequence goes on from NW_024384609.1 coordinate 26,340, forward strand.
TTTAGACATAAGTACAATTGTGACATTTTTCTCATGCTTCCTATTACACCGACTTGAGAATTTAGTTGGCCTATTAAGTACAGTTGTTAAATGGACATTTTCATTTTTTTATCAGCTCATTTTAAATATATACAGACTATACAATTATGTTATTCCAGAAATGAAGTATGGTATTCTCTAGGATTTAATGTAATGGTCAATTGTATTTTAATTGTATGTGTTGGCTTTAAGTAATATTTGTCAATAAATTTAACTTGTAAATGACATTCAGTTTAAGTCACTGATTAAACAGAACGACACTTCATCAGCCCTTTCATTAAAAACTAATCCAGTGAGGTGGCACAGTAAATTAGTGAACATTAGTCGTGCAGAATTTCATAAAGGCAGGATTTCTTTTAGTAGATACAAATCCTACAAAACAGCAGGAAGAAAATATTAAACACTTATAAGTTAAAGGACTTAAGAGCAGTTATCTGAAGTTGAAAGCTGAAATCTAAATTTCTGTAAAGTGGTAATGCATTTCTCTTGTCCAACATCACTTTATTTTACATATAAGTATTCCTTAACTTCGTCATGCAATGAAAGCCTAGAAATATCTTTTGTGATGTTCCTGGGGTCATCAAAAGTTTCAGGTCTTTCAACATCAGACTACCTCACCAGGGGCCTCATGCATAACGCCGTGCGTAGAATTCACACTCTAACATGGCGTACAGACAAAGCGGAAATGTTCTTATGCACAAAAATCCAGATGCATAAATCTGTGTGTTACGCCAACTTCCACGTTCTTCCTATATATAAATCCTGGTCAGCGTGATAGTAACACACATCCCATATTATGCCTCTTTGAATATCCAAATCAATATAAAATAGCCCTTAAGCTCAGCGTTCTATGAAAAGGCAATGGCAAAGGCACAGGGGAAAATAGAAGAATTTCAGCGAATACCAAGTGGAGGCAAGGAAAACGTACTATTTGTTGGTTTAAACAGTGGTATAAACAAAAAGGAAGTTGATAGAGTGTTGGAGAATGATCAAGTTCACAAAGTCACACAGTGCCTGAAATAAAAAAGAAGCTGTCAGATATCAAAGTCACTGTGAAAAGGCGAGTCATAGCCCACTGTCTGAGTCTCATATGAAAGCTTATTAGGGTACAGAGAAAAGAAAAAAAATAGGGACACAGTGGGAAAAAGACCCGAAATGTCAACTTTAATCTTGAAATTTCCACTTTAGTCACATTGTTTATTTTGTCATTAAAGTAGAACATCATAAACTTCATCTTAAAATCGTTTAATTTACTAGTTTTCAAATACCATCGTACCTAAAGTAGTATTTAAATGCTTTGTTTAGTATGTGTTCTTCTATATGTGTGAATCACTACATGCTTCTTAAACAAGCTTTCCCTTCCTCTGACAGGACACAGAATCCATTACATTCATGAAATTATAGCTCTTGTGAACTTGAACCCGGACACAGACAGATGGACATCGTTAGTTATCCCAACATACGTGTTTATTTACAATATTTACAGTTTGTGCACTCCCCAGTGCCTCTTGCACCGTTTCCCCAATGTCCAGGCCTCACAGTCCTTTGTGCCTTTCTCCTGGCCGCCTCCAGTCCTCTCTATAGCTCCGTCTCTCTTCCACCCGACTTCCACTCTCGACTGAAGGGAGGCCCCTATTAGGAACCGGATGGGCTCCAGCTGCTTCCGGCACTCCTCCGCAGACACGCCCCAGTGTGGCGGAAGTGCGGCTGTGCAACCAGAAGCCCTCGGGTGTCCCTGTCTTCTTCCCCAGCACTTCCTGGTGTGGCGGAAGTGCTGGGCTCAAGGTTGTTCAGGCACGGGCAGCCTGGCGGTGGTCACGGGTCCCTACAGAGCTGGGCTTCCAAGCCCTCTACCTGTGGCCCCAACGTAACCAGGGTGGTCGCCCCTCGTGGTCTGGAGGAGGTACAAGCCCTCCTGCGGTCCTCCTGGCGTCCCGGCCAGATGCTACACTCTCTGAATTTAAATACTGAGATGTATACTTGATATCATTTTCATGATGATAGGAATTAAAGGATGTATTAAACATGGCGCGTGATAGTGACAAACTGGCGCCCTGTCCAGAGATTGTACTAACCTCCTATTCCTGTCCTTCCTTTCCTTTCTCCAAGTACCCAATCGCCACACAATCATCTCTGTAATAGATGTTAAGCCATCTGTAAGCTTAGAACTCCGATTCTTCAAAACTTTTAAGGAATATTGAAATATCTTCCTAGTACATGTTTAATTATTCTAACCATCTATCCTTCCAGTGTCACTCCATCTCCAGCAAGAATAGAGCGGAAGGCAGAAACAATCACTGAATGGGGCGATAGCTTGTCACCAGCGCTGCGACACCGTGTCCTCACATGTTTAATCATTAACAATATAGATTATTTAAGTGATGTTAACATTCTCTGTATATTTTGCTGTACAGTAATCCCTCCTCGATTCGGGGTTGCGTTCCAGAACCCCGTGATAGATGAAAATCGGCGAAGTAGAAACTATATGTTTGTATGGTTATTTTTATATATTTTAAGCCCTTAGAAACTCTCCCACACTGTTAACATTATTAGAGCCCTCTAGACATGAAATAACACATTTTAGCCAAAAGTTTAAACTGTGCTCCATGACAAGACAGAGATGACAGTTCTTTCTCACAATTAAAAGAATGCAAATATATATTTTTCTCTTCAGGAGCAGAGAATTTCAGAGAGAGAGAGACAGAGAGCATTAGCAAAGAAAAGCAAACAATCAAAAATCAATACGTGTGCTTTTAAGTTTGCGGCATTTTACAGGAGCGTCAGTATCTTCTAAGCAAACAGCCCCTCTGCTCACATCTCCTCGTCAGCGCAGAGAGCGTCAGAGAGAGAGCGAGATTAAAGCAAACAATCAAAAAATCAATAAGTGTGTTTTTGGAAGCACCGCGATAAAGCGGCCAGCATTTCTTAAAGGTGCATTCGTATCCACTAGGCAAACAGCTGCTGTGCAAACAGCACCTCTGCTCACACCGCCTCCGTCAGGCGCAGAGAATGTCAGAGAGGGTGAGAGAGGTAGAGACAAACAAACAATCAAGCACCACATGGGAAGCATATCTTATAGCGTTGAGGATTTTTAGTTAATATGTAATACATGCTCTGATTGGGTAGCTTCTAAGCCATCCGCCAATAGCGTCCCTTGTATAAAATCAACTGGGCAAACAAACTGAGGAAGCATGTACCATAAATTAAAGACCCATTGTCAGAAATCCATGAACCAGCGAAAAATCCCTGATATATATTTAGATATGCTTACATTTAAAATCCAGCGATAGAGTGAAGCCGCAAAAGTCGAGCGATATAGCGAGGATTACTGTATTTCATCTTAAAATGAAAATTTTAAGATTAAGATAAAATTAAAATTTCATCATATGTAAATCGCGCTGAAGTGGCTCAGGTTGTGAAATATTATAACTGTATCACAAGTTTACACTGAGGTAATTATACTTATAAGTACAAACAGTTCTACAAGGAGCACTTGATGTATTGATTGATTGCGTTTATAGTTCTTGGGATGAAACTGTTTCTGAACCGCAAGGTCAGTGCAGGAAAAGCTCTGAAACATTTGCCGTATGATTGCAGTTCAATAGACAGAATGGCTGAAGCGGCATGTGCTAGATGCTGTATACCGATAATTCTCTTTCCGATCAGCTGCTGTAGAGCTGTGATTCCACACTCAGATACAGTGATAAAAATACTCTGAGTGGTGCAGTGAGATTAATATGGAAAAAGATGATCCACTGTGGCAACTAACGGGAGCAGCTGAAAGAAGAAGAAGGTGCAGTGAGAGTAACAACGCTATGGTATTTAGAATAGTTTGACCATTCTGTGGACCATTATATTGTTACAGGTTAATTACAATCAGATGCCTTAAACTAATAAACAATATGTGGTTAATTTCAGTGTATATGATAAAGCCATGTCAGGGATGAGGATCTAAAAAGGAAGGAAGCCACACTGGAACAAAAGCACTGCTTTAGCGCTGGGTGCCGCCATTGCTATATTTACAAGCACTGTGTCTCAATGTAATACCTGGTGTACTTCAAGGCCACCATAGAGGGCGCTACATACTGTTTTAATAACCTTCATTTCATTCAGGGAGCACTTCATGTAATTCATATGGGTATGTTAAGTTGTGGAAAGGCATCAGGGCCAAGATCAAATTTGTCCATAATGTTCTTTAATGCAGAGGTTTTCAAGTCCAGTCCTGACCAATTTCTTCTTTTAATTAGCAGCAATCATTTATGTATTTTAGAGGGGGGTGAATTCATTCTTTTATCTTGCTGTTTAATATTTAGTTTTTTCATAATTTAAGCCATTATTTGGTAATAAGTACACAAGTGCATGACACTGAAAAGATGCTGCTCTTTAGCATTCATTATCATTTGCAATCATCAGTATTCAGATACAATTAAGAGCAAACTCAACTGAGAAAGTGAATTTAAAAGTAATAACAAAACTATGGCAAAAAAATATCTACAGTATGTATATACTGCAATGTTAACTGATTGACTCTTCGATAAAAATACTACTTGCGTTTAGCTAAAAAGCAGAAATTTGTCAGGATCGTACATCTATGACGGTGGGTATTTACTAAGAAAGGACATTTTCATATATCAATATTTATAAGTAAAAAAAGTAACTTCAATAGAGAAACTAAATAACCGCAAATCTCAAAAGTGCCCTGCTGGATTTGATTGAAATTTGGTGATGTTATAGAAAAACCATAAATTTGCCAAAACATTATTTTTTATTGGGCAGCTGGCTGGCTGCTGCCTCTGCAGTAAGGAGACCAGGGTTCACATCCCAGGTTCTCCCTGTGTCTGTGTGGGTTTTCTCTGCGTGCTCCGATTTCCTCCCACAATCCAAAGACATGCAGGTTAGATGGAGTGGCAATACTAAATTGGCCATAGTGTATGGTTTGGGTGTGTGTGTTTGCCCTGTGATGGACTGACACCCTGTCCTTTGTTTGTTCCTACCCAGTGCCTTGTGTTAGGACTCATTTTGTGAATGAGGCATTCTAACACACTGCTTCCCACATTTCTCCACAGTGATCTCATGGAGAATGGGACATGCTGGTTTATGCAAAAAAATATTTCTGCAGAAGTAAAGTTAAAAAAGCGTTTGTCAGGTGCTGGAGCTGTAAATATGGTTAATTTTGCCTATGTGATACAGAAAGAAAGGTATTTAATATATATTGTACCCCCCACACCTGCCCCCTTTATATTATCTATAACATTGTGCAAATCCCAAGCTCGGACCACATTTTCACCACATCAGAGCTCACAAATTTTGAATAAAAACATTGGCAAGCGTGGCATGTCATCAAAGGTAGCAGCTACAGGTTTTTTTTTTCTGTTTTTTTTACCTCAACCACTTTAATATCATTGCCTTGCTGGATTACAGCTTTTACCATAGAGCAGTCTTTCTCATCCTTTGTGGCCTTGGGACCCAGTTTTACCTTTTAAATTCAATGATGACACACAGACAGTATTTAAAAGTAAGGAAGTTTTCCACTTTTGTGAAACAAGTGTGATTTGAAGAGTGGGTGCTGGAGTCCCCTTGGTAAAATGATCGCAGCTAGAAAAGGGCAAATATATTGTGCAGTGTTGTTAACCACTTTGGCACACTGAGGGTGTGTCACATGTGATAATAAATTTGAGATAAATTGATTACACTACATAGGCTTGTTTTTGTAAAGGCACTGTTCTCCACTTCAATGTCATCATGTAGCAGTGCTACCATTAAGTAGAACTGCATCTCCCAGCAGGCCTAGCAGGAGCTGTTGGGGTCAAAGGTGGCCAGAGGGGTTTAAAAGGAGGGCAGGGGTCGAAGAGGGAAAAAGTTTTGTTTTGGTCGTTTTGTGCTTGTATTTATCTGTGGAACTGCCTGTCGTTTTCCTGCTTTACATCTTTGTGTCCTGGATTGTGTTGTTTGTTGGGGTCTGGAATCATTTGTCTACCTGTTTACTGTTACTAAGGACGTTGTCTGGATTCATTGGCTTTCACGGAAGAAGGAGCGCTCATGAACCATTCATCGGTCATCATACTTCATCAATTACCGGTAGGACTGTGTTTTTCCATTTCCCACGCTTCATACAAATCACTGGACATAACTTCAACGCTGATCATTTCATACATGGACTTTACTGCGTGTTTGTCATGTTTCTGTTAATTGTAATATCGCCGAAGGGATCAGGGGTGGTATTATTGTTTTCATTTAGTTAATTTAATTTCATTATACTTTTTCGTTTAAGTTCCCAGTGCGTTTTCTTTGTCTCTGTAGTGTGTGGGTGTGTGTCGTGCCAAGGCTGGGGTTGTCCCTGGTAATCCTCATATAAAATAAATAAATCACCGTCTTCCACGACAGTGTGAATCTTAGCGGCTTCTGACCTCCTTTGAAGTCTACACCGACCATAGGGCTCTGACCTGGGCATTCAATTGCCCGAAGACCACGTCTAGGCTAACAAGGTGGGTTTTGCGCCTCCAACAGTTCACGTTCAGGGTGTGCTATCGGAAGGGTTGTGCTAATGTGGTGCCCGATGCCTTATCCTGGGTGCACAAGCCCGCACCGATGGTATGTGTGGTATCGGTCTCTAACCCTTGGCCTGATCTTCCCCTGAACATGCAGGAAATTGTTCACTCTCAAGCAGCCAGTCCTGTGTGTCAGGGGTTGAGAGAGGGCTCAGGGGGGAGGTCTGACCGCATACATTATAGGGAACTTCAAGGGGCACTCTATCGCTGCGTTCCTACAAAAGACCGGGGTTACCATTATCAGTTGGTAGTGCCCGAGACATACGTGCCCAAGTTCCTACAATATTACCATGACAGCCCGATCGGTGGTCACCTTGGACGTACTAAGACGCTGTTTAAAATCTTAAGGGTGGCATGGTGGCCGACGATACGCAAAGACGTTTGGTCCCATGTCCAGACTTGTACCACCTGTCAGCAATACAAAACCCCACCTGATCTCCCCTCAGGACAGCTCCAGCCAGTAACCATCACTACCCCGGAGAGCCTAGGCGTGGACCTAATGGGACCATTACCCACTAGTAAGGACCGGAAGACCTACCTGATGGTGGTTGTGGACTATTTTACCCGATGGGTGGAGCTATTTCCTATGACTAATGCCACAGCCAAGAAGATATGTTCCACCCTGAAGGATGAGAACTTTACCCGATGGGGGGTGCCGAAGAACATCATCTCAGACCGGGGCCCGCAGTTTACCAGCTCAGAGGCTGAAGAACCTAGGCGTGGACCTAATGGGACCATTACCCACTAGTAAGGACCGGAAGACCTACCTGATGGTGGTTGTGGACTATTTTACCCGATGGGTGGAGCTATTCCCTATGACTAATGCCACAGCCAAGAAGATATGTTCCACCCTGAAGGATGAGATCTTTACCCGATGGGGGGTGCCGAAGAACATCATCTCAGACCGGGGCCCAGTTTACCAGCTCAGAGGCCGAAGAATTTTGGAAGCAATGGGGGGTGGATCACCTGAAGACAACAGCGTACCATCCCAAATCTAACCGCACTGAGCGGGTGAACCGGACCCTGAAGACAATGATTGCATCCTTCGTCGGAGACCATCATCAGGATTGGACAAAGTGGCTGCCTCAGCTGCGGTTCGCATTGAACACGGTGGTGCACGAGGTTCGGGTGAGACCCTGCATTGTTAACTTTAGGCAGACAGCTAAACGGTCCACTAAAGAGGATAATTAATCATAAACCACCCAATCCAGACACCTCAATACATGATCATTTGCAAACACTACAACTTATCACACAACAGGTAAAGGAGAGGATGGTGAGGTCCCAGTCCAGACAATCTCAGTCGTACAACCGGAGACATAAGCCTGTGCAATTCTCAGTTGGGGAGAAAGTCTGGATCAGGACTCATCCCCTCTCCAAAGCCTCCGATAAATTCACAGCTAAACTGGCTCCGGAAGTGGTTCGGCCCAGCAACTATAGTCCAAAAGAAAGGACCAGTGACCTATGCGGTAGAGTGGGGATTGCCGGGGACGAAGAAAGTAGACACTGTTAACATCGCTAACCTCAAGCCTTGGTTCAGCCATACACCACGGCCTGAGGAGGGGGATTGTAGCAGTGCTACCATTAAGTAGAACTGAATCTCCCAGCAGGCCTAGCAGGAGCTGTTGGGGTCAAAGGTGGCCAGAGGGGTTTAAAAGGAGGGCAGGGGTCGAAGAGGGAAAAAGTTTTGTTTTGGTCGTTTGTGCTTGTATTTATCTGTGGAACTGCCTGTCGTTTCCTGCTTTACATCTTCGTGTCCTGGATTGTGTTGTTTGTTGGGGTCTGGAATCATTTGTCTACCTGTTTACTGTTACTGAGGACGTTGTCTGGATTCATTGGCTTTCACGGAAGAAGGAGCACTCATGAACCATTCATCGGTCATCATACTTCAGCAATTACCGGTAGGACTGTGTTTTTCCATTTCCTGCGCTTCATACAAATCACTGGACATAACTTCACCGCTGATCATTTCATACATGGACTTTACTGCGTGTTTGTCATGTTTCTGTTAATTGTAATATCGCCGAAGGGATCAGGGGTGGTATTGTTTTCATTTAGTTAATTTAATTTCATTATACTTTTTTTTTTTGTTTAAGTTCCCAGTGCGTTTTCTTTGTCTCTGTAGTGTGTGGGTGTGTGTGTCGTGCCAAGGCTGGGGTTGTCCCTGGTAATCCTCATATAAAATAAATAAATCACCATCTTCCACGACGGTGTGAATCTTAGCGGCCTCTGACCGCTACAATCATTAAGTTTGCAATACCAATCAACAGTCAGCATTCAGTGCTTTTTAAAGTTAAAAATAACAAAGAACAAAAATAACCCGATGGAGCAAAGCCACAGTTGAACAGAATGTGACAAGAAGAAAAAGTAATTAACCTTTTTTTTTTGGAAGACATTTATTCAAATCTACTATATACTGAGGCGGCACTACTTTGAACCTTTATTGCTAACGGAGAGTCATGATTTTAGCAGGTTTAATCTTTCAATAAATCAACTTGAAATCAATTTTGTAACATTACTGAATACCGTATTACAATAATACCACCAAGGAGTGCATGCAATATGTTCGACAGTAAGCAACTCAAGTGTAATAATATTATACCCTGGTAAAGAGAAGAAAAAAAACCCAAAATAAATACATATACAGCAAAGTACTCAGTTACATAGCACTTCTGATACATGCAATTAACCAATGACACTATAACTGAGGCTCACAGACTTAGAAATTGGCCCCCCCCCAAAAAAAAAAAACAAATAACACAACTACTTTAATATAAATGTAATTCCCATTATACTTAACTTTTTTGAATGCAAAATAAAGGGGAAAAGCTCCCCTAATTTCATAATGGGTTTACTCAAAAGGTAAAATCATTGAACTTTCTTTGAATTGGGGGTGAAACCAGGTTTGGGCCAAAAAAGGAAAAAAAAAAAATTTCAGCTACAGTCAGCGTGAAGCCCTATAGATTTTTTTCCCCCAAAAAAAAATTAAGGGGGTTTTCCCCCCTTGAAAATTAAAAATTTTCAACTTGGGAAAAAACCCCTGAAAAGGGGAAAAAAAATTTAACCCCAAATAAAAAAAAAGGACCTTTGTCCTTTTGGGAAATCATTTGAACGGGGTTTTGGGAATAAATTTGGGTATATTCCCTTTAAAAAAAAAAACACAAGGTGAAAAAATAGGGGATATGGGGAAAAGACAAAAAGGAAAATAAATTTTTTTTAATTTTCTCCTTTTTGAATAGGCCCTTTTTGGAAAATTTTTTAGGTTTGGTTTTTGCAAATAATGAGGAAAATTAAAGTAAAATCCTCGGGGGAATGGGTTAATTGGAATTGGGTGGCTTTGGCACGGTCATTTTCCAAAAAGCCGGGAAAAAATTTGGTTTTGGCAGGTCAAGCAAGAAATGGATGGAAGAAATCTTTGTCACCTTCCTTTTCAGACCTGCTACATGCAGTGAAGAAAAAAAAAGAGGAAAACCCCTAAAGACTAAGAAAAGAATGAAAAGAACAAGGGAACATAAGAAAAGACCTTACGGGGGGTTTTTAATGGGTAACAAGTCCCAAATTCAATAGGGGATTCAAAAATAGCTATAGTTTAAAAGGGGGCAAACGGGAAAAAAATTTTACCGGGTGGAAATGAAAAACCAGTTAGGAATCCAAAAAAGGGGATTACTTTTTGCTCATTTCTTTTGGGATTAATTTTTTGGGGAAAATTAATTTTTAGGAAAAAGATACAAGAAAAATTTTAATTTCAAAAGAGGTCGCTAAACATTTCTCTTTATGGCCCCATTTTAGTTTTTAATATCTAATTGGGAAAATAGAAATGGAATTTTTGGGTACAGGCCAGGACCAGTGGGCCTTTAAACCTATTTTGCAAATAGTTTTACAATTGAGCAAACAACTAGGGGTGCCTTGGGGAATATAAGATTTTTGAAGTTTGATGCTCTTGGGGGTATCCACCTTACGAGTAAAAGGCAGTAAAAAGGTTGACCATGGGTGGAAAAGAAAACCAAAAAAAAAGTAACCCCCAAATTATTCAAGGGGGGCCACAGATGTTGGTTGTGAACATTTTCCCCAAAACATTTATTGGGCAGGGCTTCCCTTTTAAAATTTTAAGAGACAGTTCATAGTTTAATTTTTGGGGAAAGGTCTAAATTGCGTTCAAACAAGACGATTAAAAAATTACAAATGCCAATTTTTTGGGTGGGTGTTTGGGGAAAGGGTTGGACTTGTCCTTTTTTGCCAAATCTGTGTTGGGATCAAAAGTTGGCTATGGGAAGAAAAATCTCCCGCTTCCAATTTTTCAATTGTCTTTGAAATAAAGTATGCAATGGCAAATTTAAAAACTTTTAAGCTGGGGAAATAATTCCCAGGTTTTTCAAAGAATTTAATAAATTTAAAGCTTGTTTATAAACATTGTAAAAAAATTCCAAATGGGAAAATTTTTTCAATCGGGTAAAAATTTTTGTTTTCATTTAAATTTGGCAAAAAAAGTGGTAAGGGTTTCTGTTTTTCCCCACCCTTTTTATGCCTTTGGAATTTTTATGACGGGATTTGGGGGGAGTTTTAAAACCTTTATTCCCCCAATAAAAGCCATTTTAAAAAAAGGGCCCTTGGGGGCAGGGATAAGATGTTCTTTTTTCCCCTTGGTTGATATGGCTGGGGGCTAGTTCAGGGCCTTTCCCATGATGTCCTTGGGGTTTAAATTGGAAAAGAACACTATAAATGTTTGTAACCACTTTCTCCATTAAGAACATCCCGGGCCCACATATGATGATAAGGATCAATTGGGGCAAGTCAGAGTTTAAAGCGGGTGAAAGGAAAAGTTTTGAAATTTTGTTTAATCTGGGGGCCCCCTGTTCCTCCCCCATTTTTCAGGTTGTTGGCAATATTAAAAATGTACTTTCATTTTGTTGTTTTGAAAATCATAAACATTATTTTATTTAATTAAACCCTGTTTGTTTTTCCTTTCCGGGGTTATAAATAAAGGAATATAATTATTACAGTTTTAATCGGTTGGCTTTTTCGGAATTTAAAAATACAAATAGGGGGTGGAATACATTATTTTTTACAAAAAAACCAATTTCCCCAGTCGTTTTTTTTTTGTTTTAGTGTGTGGTTGTTGTCCAAGGCTGGGGTTGTCCCTGGTAACCCCTCATTAAAATAAATAAATCACCGTCTTCCACGACAGTGTAAATCTGCGACTTTGACCTCCTTTGAAGTCTACACCAATAGGGCCCCGCCTGGGCATTCAATTGCCGAAGACCCCCTCTAGGCTAACAAGGTGGGTTTCGCCCCCAAACAGTTCCGTTGGGTTTTTCTTAAAAGGGTTGGTAATGTGGTCCCCGATCCTTACCCCGGGTGCACAAGCCCCACCGATGGTATGGGGTATCGGTCTCAACCCCCTTGGCCTGATTTTCCCCCTGAACAACGGTTTTCCTCTCAAGCAGCCAGTCCTGTGTGTCGGGGGGGTTGAGAGGAGCTCAGGGGGAGTCGCCGCATCATTATAGGGAACTTCAAGGGGCACTCTATGCTCGTTCTAAAAGACCCGGGGTTACCATTATGTTTTTAGTCCCCAGACATAATAAGTTCCTACAATATTACCATGACAGCCGTCGGTGGTCACCTTGGGGTCTAAGGCGTTTAAAATTTTAAAGGGTGGCATGGGGGCCCCGGGAGCAAAAGCGTTTGGTCCCATGCCCAGACTTTACCACCACCCAAATAAAAAACCCCACCTGGGTCTCCCCTCAGGACACCCCAGCCAGAACCATCACTCCCGGGGGAGAGCCCGGGGACCTAAGGGGACCATTACCCACTAGTGGGACGGAAGACCACCTGATGGTGGTTGTGGACTTTTTTACCCGATGGGTGGGCTTTTTCCCCTTGAAATCCACACCCAAAAGATATTTTGAAGGGAAGAACTTTCCCCGATGGGGGGGGAAGAACATCTCTCAGCCCCGGGGCCCCGGTTTACCAGCTCAGAGGCGAAGAACCCCCGTGGACCTAATGGGACCATTACCACTGTAGGGCCGGAAGACCTACCATGGTGGTTGTGGACTTTTTTACCCGATGGGTGGAGCTTTTCCCCTATGACTAATGCCACAGCCAAAAGATATTTTCCCCCCCTGAAGGAGAGATCTTTCCCGATGGGGGAAAAACATCATCTCGCCCGGGGGCCCGGTTTACCACTCAGGGCGAAGAATTTTGGAAAAACAAGGGGGGTGGATCACCTAAGGGCAAAGCGCCCATCCCAAATCAAACCGCCTGGGGGGTGAACCGGACCCTAAGTGATTGCACCCCCGTGGAGACCTCATCAGGATTGGACAAAGTGGCTCCTCGCCGGGGTTCGCGTGACGGCGGTGGGTTCGGTGAGACCCTGCATTGTTAACTTTAGGAACAGCAAAACGGTCCCCCCAAAAGGGAAAATTTCATAAACCCCAGACACCCCAATACCGATCTTTTTCAAACACTACAACTTATCACACAACAGGTAAAGGAGAGGATGGTGGGGTCCCGCCCAGTTCCATTAAACCGGGGGCAAAAGCCTTGCAATTCTCAGTTGGGGAGAAAGTCGGATCAGGACTCATCCCTAAACCCCCGAAAAATTCACAGCTAAACTGGCTCCAAGTGGTTGGCCCGGCAACTATAGTCAAAGAAAGGACCAGTGACCTATAGGTGATGGGGGATTGCGGGGGCGAAAAAAGTAGACACTTTCTCGCTAACCTCAAGCCTTGGTTCAGCCCACCCGGCCAAGGGGATTTGGCAGGTCTACCTTTAAGTAGAACTAATCTCCCAGCGGCCCGGGAGCTGTTGGGGTAAAAGGTGGGAGGGGTTTAAAAGGGGGGGGGGTAAAGAGGGAAAAATTTTTGTTTTGGTCTTTTTGTGCTTGTATTTATCGTGGAACTGCCTGTTTTTTCTCACATCTTGGTGTCCTGGATTGTGTTGTTTGTTGGGGTCTGGAATCATTTGTCTACCTGTTTACTGTTACTAGGGGCGTTGTCGGGATTCATTGGCTTTCCCGGGAAGAAGGAGCACTCATGAACCATTCATGTCATCATACTTCAAATTACCGGTGGACTGTTTTTTCCTTTCCCGCTTCTAAAATCACTGGACATAATTTTACGCTGATCATTTCATACATGGACTTTATGTGTTTGTCATGTTTCTTTAATTTAACCCCGAAGGGATAAAAGGGTGGATTTTTTTCATTTGTTAATTTAATTTCATTATATTTTTTTTTTTTTTTGTTTAAGTTATCGTTTTCTTTGTCTCTGTAGTGTGTGGGTGTGTATGGTGAAGGCTGGGGGTTGCCCCTGGTAATCCTCATATAAAAAAAATAAATCACCATTTTCCCACCCCCGTTGAATCTTATGACCTGGGCCACAATCGTGTTTCCCAATCCAACAGTCAGCATTCAGTGTTTTTTAAATTTAAAAAATAAAAAAGAAAAAAAAAACCCGATGGAGCCAACCACAGTTGAACAGAATGTGACAAAAGAAAAAGAAATTCCGGAAGACATTTATTAAAATCTACATAAAACCAACACTACTTTGAACCTTTATTGGAAGGGGGTCATGATTTTTTGGGTTTAATCTTTCAATAAATAACAAAATCAATTTTTTAACATTACTGATACGTATTACAATAATACCCCAAGGGTCATGCAATATGTTGACAGTAAAAACTCAATGAATATTATACCCTGGTAAAGGAAAAAAAAAACCCAAAATAAATAGGGTATCAAAAAGTACTCAGTTAAAACACTTCTGATACATCAATTAACCAATGACATATAAGGGCTCACAGACTTAAAAATTTTTAAAAAAAACAAAAAACAACTTTTTAATATAAATGAATTCCCATTATATTTAAACTTTTTGAATGCAAAAAAAAGGGAAAAGCCCCCCTAATTTCATAATGGGTTTACTAAAAAGGAAAAAAATGACTCTGATTGTGAAACAGTTTGGGAAAACATTTAACCACAGTGGGGAGGAAGACTAAAAACTTTTTGCTTCAAAAAAATTTGACCTCTGTTTCGGGATTTTTTGAGTTTTTTTTAACAAAACATAAAAGAAAACAACAAACAACAAAGTAAACAAATTTAAACTTTACTATGTACCCAAAGGTAAATGTCCATATAATCCTCTATTTGTGCACATTCTTAGTAGCTTCCTTTTAATTTAATGTAGCATTCAGCCCTTCACATCTTTCTGCATTTTTTGTTCCTCACACTGCTCTAACCCCTCTCATCTTTGGATGCTTTCTTTCTTACACAAAAGATAAACCAATAAAGTTTGATAAATAAAAAAATATTTTTTTATTATTTTTCAGCAGGGAAACTAAGTTTATTTTTTGCAATGCATTCTAATACAGTTCTAATCTTAGTTTTAAAAATTCTAAAATTCTTCATGTATCTTTTTATTAATGTCATACATTTTTTAAAATTTATATAAAAAAACCAATACACTCTATAAATACCCCTTAAAAAAAAAAGTACAGACTAATGCTATCAATGTCTGAAATTGATTTTTAGCAAAAAACTGTACTTGTTCTTTGTCTATGTAACTGTCATTCGGGGGCAAAAAAAAGGTTATCACCTTTTTTTTTTAATGTGGCTCAAAAATTTTCCATTCAAATTTAATTTACATCCTATTACCATCCCCATTTTGAGACCTCTTGAAACTTTTGTATAATATGTTTGCTAAATATTAACCCAAATTTTCTTTCCTCCCTTATTTATTTCTCCCAAATTTAATTACAACAAAAATTTTACAAGTTGACATAAAATCATCAACAAAGTTTTTTTTTTTTTTTAAAAATATCCCAAAAATAGGATAGTAGCATACCATCTCTTTTTAAAAAAATTGTTGGGGACTTTTGCATCACTCCATTAACTGCCCTAAAGACAGATACACAACGTGACCACTAAAAAAATTTAAAAACCCCAGGGAAAATGTCACTGTCATAATTGAAATAAAAATTGTAAATAAATTTAAAACAATATCTTTTATTAAATGATCCTAGAATAGAAATCTAAAAAACATAATCAAATTCATAACCCTTTTGGGCTTAAGCTCAGCAAATGTTTGTCACATTTCGGGGAGTATTGTTTTAGGTTTAAGTGCTGAATTTTAAAAATTTTTTATTTGCATCTGTTGTTTTTTTATTTTTAACTGTTCCAGTAACATTTAACTTCTGGTTTAGCCATTTAACTGATATTGTGTAAAACAGTGTACAAAGGTTTTAAAAAATAATGATAAAAGGGTTTTGTTGTCTTATTTTTAATCTCATTACTTCAAAGTTCTAGAGAGGGGCATATTTGAATTAATTCGGGGGGTTCAACACAGTTTTTTTTATCTTTGAAATTTTTTAGGGACATTTGAGATTCAGTGAATGTTCTGGAGAAAGTTAATGGTAACAGGGCAAGTCTTTAAAATATGTCAGTTAGTGGTAAGCGTCAAAACAGGGGAAATGAAAAGATCATTTTTTGAATTCTAGTTTTTAAAATTTAAACAGTTCCGTAAAACATTTGGGTATGATAACATACATAGCATCACAGACATTGTGGGGCCCTATCTCCTGGGGGGCCCCCACCCCTATTTGTCCATAAATTAAGATGACCCTGTGGGACTAAATACCACTAGAAAATATTGAGAGCAAAAACAAAATTTTTAAAGACTACACTTTTTTTAAGACAAGAATAATCAAAAATTGTGAGCAAATTATTAAAATAATTATCAGTTACAGGGGAAAAGCGTCAACAAACTTACATGATAGTAGGTAAATATTATTTAATCCCAAAAAAAAATCAAAATACCCAAAACGATCTTTAAAAGGGAAGAAAACAAATCAATGAAAAAAATGAAAAAAGATAGAAGATGAACTGAAGTAAATAAATGAGCAAATGTCAAAAAACTATGGAACAAAAAACCTAATAAATGTCCCCCAAAAGGGGAAACCCAAAAACAAAGTCAAAAATTTAATTTATACTTTGCAAATACCTTAAAACATACTGAAGCAACCCCTTTAGTTTTTTACCCAGTAACCCCATTCACCCTTGCATAAAAAGGTAATGGCGAAACAAAAAAAAAAGATGCTGTTGTGGTTAATAATGATAAATAGATAGATAGATCTTTTTTAATCCCCCAAGGGAAATTCACATACTACGCAACATCTTTTAAAAAAATATTTTAAAAAAATAAAATCAGTGAAGTTAAAAAAACAAGGTGGGGTCAAGGCAGGTAAACAGACAACTTTTATAATGTTCGTTTACCCCCCAGGAGGGGTTGAAGGGGGGCATAGTGTGGGGGAGGGCGTCTCCCCGGGTCTGTCAGTGGAGCAGGACAGTGACAGCAGTCTGTCTGAAGATGCTCCTCTGTCTGGGGATGATACTTTCAGTGGATGCAGTGGATTCTCCCTGTTACGAAAAATTTTTATATTGTGGTCCCGGCCAGGCTCCCAGGGGACCAAGGAGACTTTCCTCCAGACCCCGAGGGGGGTCCGTCCGGTTTTTTGGGGGGCCCTTTTTTGGGGGGAAGCCCCCGGGGGGAAAGGGGCCCCGCCAGGCCGCGCCCAATGCCTGCATATCCCTACCCCTTCCCAAAACTGGAAGTCGGGGGGGGGAAGGGAGGGGGCCCGCGGGGGGGACCTGGGCATCCAAAAAGCGGGAACACCTGGGGGTCATCCGGGGGCTTTAAAAAAAGGGCTCTCCATTTTCAGGGGGTGGGTGGGGGGGCAGGGAAACACAGAGGAGGTGTGGGGGTGCCCCAAAAGAGGCATTGTGGCGGGGTCTTGCCTTACTTTTTTAGGGGTGGCAAGTTTTTTTGTTTCCGGGGGCAAACCCCCTTTCCCCCAACTTCCCCCACTTCTGGTCCAGACGAACACCCTGTCGTGTTTTGGGGAGATGATGAAGGAGCAAAAGGGGGAAAAATGGTGGGACAGCCCATTTAAAAAAAAACATTTAGATGTTCTTAAATCCTGGCCTGTTTTTTAATTTTTGCATTGACCTCTCGTTTAACTTCAGTTCAAAAATTTTTTAAATGGTGATGGGAGGGAAAGGAAAATAAAAAGGAAGACTGGAACAGCCTTTTTAGCTTTCTTTGCTTTTTTATTTTTTCCCCTTTTTTGTATTTTTAAATATTTTTGCCTGTGGGTTTTTTACCTTTTGTATTTTCATCTGAAAGATTTTAGCATCTTTTGCATTAAGCATACATGTTTTTTGGATTAATTCTCAACAGGAAGGTTTAAACTAGGGTTTTATGAGTTGGGTGTGGGGGGCAGTTTTAAAATGTGGGAAAGAATTATTTAAGGCTTTATACACCATTAGTAGTATCTTACAGTCAATTTTAAATGACATGTAACCACAGTAACAAAAACTAAAACTTGGTCATATTTTTTTTCTGGTTCTGGCCCCCCTTTGCATTACAACTGATTGATGTCTTTCTTGGATTCCTTTATTAAAAAGAATTAAAAAAGTTTTTGTTGACTAAAATCACATCTTGTAATGTTATAAGAGAATCCATGTTTTCCCCAAATTCTTTACCTCCGACTTTTTATATCCCAAGGATCAAGTTTATTACTAAAACCTCCTATTTCCAAATTTTCCCAAAAACTAATATTTCTGTTTTCCCCTTTTTTGTTTGGGAAAATTTCCCTTGAAATACGCGCATTGGATCCCAAAGGGCCCAAAGGGATCAGAGTCATCAGGTATCAATTAAAAAAATGCATTTTGTCCAAATTGTGGTGCTCCCTTTCAAATCTGGCCTAATGGAAAACCCTAGATTGATAAAGACACAGGCCAGAATAGATCCTTTTGGGTAAAAGTTTTTTTTAAAAAAACGAAACCCCAAATTTTAAAACTCTACCAGAAAGGCCCACATGTTGTTAAAGGGAGTTTGTAAAAATACTTGGTTTTGGTGTCAAATACGCACTCAAGTCTAAGAGAACAATCCCCGATATAAAATTTGGGCTCTCTCCACATTACCAGAAAATTGTTTACTACTTTAAGCGTGTAGTTTTTTGACTACAGGGATGATTTTTCTAAATCCTGACTGAAACTGGTCAAAAACTGGATGTGTATTAAAAATAATTTTGGGTCTTAAAACCTGCCTTTCTAAATTTTACTTGGAAGGCAGGTTAGAAATATGTCTCAAGACAGAAAGTCATGATTATTCTTCTTGCAGGGGTTTAACAATGGTTTTGGGCAGGAAAGATCCCTTCTTTGGGTTCCTATTTAAATTACATTATCAGTAGGGGCACCAGAGACTTCTTTTTAAAAAACTTGTTGGTACTGGGTCAAAGGCGGGTGGGGGTTTTAGCTGAAAACTTTTTTTATGAAATTCGGGGGGATCTATTTAAAAAAAGTAACTCACTTGAAATAACATTTTAAATTTCATCATCCATCCATTATCCAACCTCTATATCCCAACTCAGGGTCACAATCCCCCCAAAAAAACCCGGGGGGGGCCAGCCACCCGAAGGGGACACACACCAAGCACACATTAGGGACAAATTTTAAAAATCACCAACCAACCCACATGTCTTTGGACTGTGGGGAAACCATACCGGGGAAAACCCCCGCAAACCCGGGGGGAACATCAAACTCCACCGGGTGGACCGGGGAAACAAAGTGTCTCCTAAAGAAGCAGGCCTACCACGCCACTGCGCCCCATGTTTGGGGTCCAAAAAATTTGTGAGGATGTCTACATTTTTTCTTATTTTATTTATTTTTTTTTTAAAATATATAGCAAAAGTCTCACAAGTATCACTAGTACCTTTACCTTTTATGGGCATTCCATTGGTAAGCTGGGTTTGGATGATCAATGGTAGAGAATAACCTCTTAATTACCAACATTATCATTTATAATTTTAAAGAAATAGGACTGCCCTCAAGGAGACTGCATTTTATTTCTGTGATTTGTGTTTTTATTTCATAGTGGACTTTAGGTTAGCTCTTCTCAATTTCGCTCAGCTCTACAACTTCTTATATTTAAATCAGCTTTTCTAAGTTTTTTTGTCCCGGGTTTTTTGCATTGTTTTTTTGCAGCTTGTGCCAAAATGATTTGTTTGGGGGTGGTGAAAGCAAAAATGGGACTTTTATTTTAACCAATGGAGATGTAATGCCCAGGCAATGTGTACCCCTTCCCCACCTCAAACAAAAATGCATCATTTACTGACAACTTAAATTCAGAACTTATGAAATATGTTTTTCCGTCAATTTATACACTAACCTTCATGCCCCATAAAAACAAAACACATTCTTCTTGCAAAAGACTAATGGGCACTTCCCCACTTTTTTAGCTTCTGCAGAGACAGGCACCACTTTAAAAGCTTTACGTTTTTTAAAACTTTTCCCAATTTTCATGACCATTGCAAATGTAATGCAAAAACAATACTTTTTTAAAATTCTGAACAATTGGGTTACGGGGTCAATGATCGTGTTCCTGTTTGGAATTGGGGAAATAGGTGTGTCTTAGAATAGCGGTTACACTTTTATCCTTTGGCTATCCTGACCTCACCCTTGCTTTTCTAAGTAAAGCTCTGAGCATTTCTGCAGTAACACTGTGTTTTTTTAGGGCCACTTTATGCTGCATACTTTTCCTCGCTTTTTCCCCCTTTTGGTTAAATGCCAGCTTTATTGGCAAAAACACACTCAGACTAAGGTTTGAAAATTACGACTTTGGGTAATTAAAATAGTTTTGAACAATATCTTCTCATTAGTTGTGTTTACCAGTATTTTTACTAAAAAAAATTCAAAAAGGTCTGTTGTACCAATATCCCGCATCCTTAAAAAAAAAAAAAGAAAAAGTGGGGTTAAAAAAATTAATCAAAATTTTTTAATACTTCAGTTAATTAACTAAAATAGAAAATAAACTGAAAAAAGAAAAAACCCAAAAAAGAAAAAAAAAAATTATTAATGGGGAAGGGGGGGATTAAAAGTAGCACTTAAAAACATCAATGTTAAAGTAAAAGCCCAAAAGGTGATAAAAATTAGGTCTACAGCCCTGGGGGGCATTATCTGAGGGCCCATTCCACTACAAATTACATTATTAACTGGGGTGAAGATGATTAAGTACAGCACAACAACAAACAAATGAGGAAAAATAGTTAACAAATTTAAGATTAGGAAAAGACAAATAACAATAAGGATGATAACAAATTAAAACTGATAAAAACAAAAGGGGTGGGGCCCTTTAAAAATTCAAATCATTCTTTTGTAATATAATTTTTTTTTTTTTTTACTTTTGTCTGGGGCCCTGGGAAATGGTAGCAGTACAATCTCCGTAGGAGACCAGGTCCTCCGTGTGGTGTGCATTTCTCCCTTGTCTGGGGGGGTTTCCTCCCAAAGTCAAAGGTTAGGTGGTTGGCGTTATAAATGGCCCTTCTTTTGTGTAAACCCCCAAAGGAAAACCCCCGTCAGGGTTTGTTTCTCTTTCCCCTTTGACTGGGGTAGACTCCAGCACACCCCCCCAGACAATTTGAAAATGACTGAATGCTTTTATCTGATTCTCGACAACAAGTAAATCAAATGAAAACCCCCTTGGGCTTCAATCTCTAATTTAAAAGACTGTCATCACGATGGTTTCTAAAATTTATCTAAAGTGTTTCTTACATTTGTTTTATTGGAACCAATTTTTTTCCCCGGTTAAAAAAATCCCTTGGCCTGTTTTTTTATATAGTTTGCTATTGACCTCTCGTTTTAACTATCAGTTACTGTAAAAGTTTTTTGCCCAACCAGTGATGTGATGGGAGGAGAAAGGAAAAAAAAAGGGAAAAAACTGGATACAGCATTTTTAGAAAATTTCGTTATATTTTTTTTTTCCCTTTTGTGTATTTTAAATTTTTTTGCCTGGGTTTATTTTTGCCTTTTTGTATTTTCATCTGAAAGATTTTAGCATTTTTTGCATTTAAGCCATACATTTTTTGTGGATTAATTCTAAAAGGGAAAGGTTTAAACAAAGGGTTTTTTGAGTTGGGTGTGGGGGACAGACATTCCAAAATGTAGGGGGAAAGTTATTTAAGGCTTTTTACACCGGTAAGTAGTATCTTACAGCCCAATTTTCCAAATGACACATGTAACCACAAGTAACAATCCCCTAAAACTGGTGAGATCATATTTTTTTTTTTCTAAAAAAATTCTGGCTCCGGGCACAAAACAAATTACAACTGTTGATGTCTTTCTTGGAAATTCCCCTGTTATTAAGTAAATTTAAAAGTAGTTTTTTTGACTAAAAATCAGCATCTTGTAATTTTATAAGAGAATCCATAATTACCCCAAAATTCTTTACCTCTAACTTGACTTTTTTTTCCCAAAGGGATCAAGTTTTTACAAATACCTCGCTTTTTCCCATATTTCCCCAATAACTAATTTTCTTTTTTTTCCTTATTTGGTTTGAAAAGTTACTTTACCATAAAAGAAATACTGCTAAGACATTGGTTTCCGGGAAACCCAAAAGGCATAAAGGTCATCAGGTATCAAAAAAACTGCTTTTTGTTTTATAATTGTGGTAGCTCCCCTTTTAAAATTTTGAAAATCTGGCCTAAGGGAAAGAAATAGATTGATAAAGAAAACGGGCCCCAGAATAGATCCTTTTTTTTTAAAAGAATTTTTTTGGTTAAATAAAACCGAAACCAATTTAAGACTCCCCAAAAAGGCCCCACACATGTTGTTAAGGCAGTTTGAAAGGTACTGTGGTCTATGGTGTAAAAATAACACTCAAGTCTAAAGAGAAAAAGGGCCCAGAAAACAGTATGGACTCTCCCCACTTACCGAAAATTGTTTACTACTTTAAGCGGTGTATTTTTCTTTTTCTTTTATGATTTGTTCTAAATCCTGACTGAAACTGGTAAAAAATTTTGGTTTTGTAAAAAATTTTAAAAAATTTGGCATACAAAACCCCTTTTTCTAAATTTTATTTGGGGAAGGAAAGGTTAAAATTTTCTCAAGACAAAAAAGTCATAATTATTCTTCGGCGGGGTTTTTTAACAACTGTATTCATTAGACAGTCAGGGAAGATCCCCTATCCCTTTTGAGTTCACTATTTCAAGTACATTATCAAATAAAAGGGCACCAGAGACTTCTTTTTAAAAAAACTTGTTGGTACTGGGTCAAGAAAGGGAGGTGGAGGGTTTTAACTGAAAAATTTTTTTATGGGTTGGGGGGGAAACTATTTAAAAAAAGTAACTCCCTTGGGGGAAATAACATTTTGGAATTTCATCATCCATCCATTTATCCAACCTGCTTTCCTAACTACGGGGCCTAGCCCAAAAACCCGGGCAGGCGCCAGCCACCCGGGAAGGGCCCCAAAACCCAAACACACATTAAGGGGGCAATTTACAAATACCCAACCCTACATGTCTTTGGACTGTGGGGGGAAACCCGGAGGAAAACCCCCCAAAACCCCGGGGGGAACATGCAAACTCCCACACAGGGTGGGGAAACCGGGAAAAAAAATGTCTCCTGCAAGGAACTGGGGCCTTTTCCACTGTTCCACTGCGCCCCATGTTGGGTTTTCCAAAAGGGTAAAATTTGTGAGGATGTACTTCCCTTATTTCTTATTTTATTTATTTTTGTTTAAAATATATAGCAAAAATCTCACAAGTATCACTTAGTCCTTTAAAACCCTTTTTTGAGGGATTCCATTGGGTAAGCTGGGTTTAGGATGATCCGTGGGGAGAATAACACTCTTAATTACCAACATTTTTCATTTTTAATTTTAAAGAAATAAAGGGCTGCCCCTCAAGGAAGACTGGTTTTTATTTCTGGGGATTTGTGTCTTTAGTATTTCATAGTGGGCTGTTGGGGTTAGCTCTTCTCAATTTCGCTCAGCTCTACAGCTTCTTATATTTAAATCATGACATGTCTTGCTAAGTTTTCTTGTCACATGATTTTTAGCATTGTTTTTGTGCAGCTTGGTAAAAAATGATTTGTTTCGGATGGTGAGAAGCAAAAGTGGACTTCCTTATTATAACCAATGGGAAAATGTCAATGCTAGCCAGGCAATGCAAGATACCTCCTTCCCCCACCTCCAAACAAGAATGCATCATTTACTGACAACTTAAATTCAGAACTTAGTGAAAGTATGTTTTTCCGTCAATTTATACAAACCCTTCATGCACACAATACAATACAGCAATCAATTCTTCTTGCAAAGACTAAGTGGGCACTTCCCCACGTTGCTTCTAGCTTGCTGCAGAGACAGGCACCACTTTAAAAGCTTACGTTTTAAATCTTTCTCAATTTGCATGACCATTGCAAATGTAATGCAAATAACAATATTTTTACTAAGTTCTGAACAGTGGGTTACTGGAGTCAATGATCGTGTTCCCTGTTTGGTTTGGGGAAGTAGGTGTGTCTTGAGAATAGCCGGTTAGCGACTGATCCTATTGCTATAACCATAAAACTCCCCCTTGCTTTTCTAAGTACATGCTCTGAGCATTTCTGCAGTAACACTGTGTTTTCAAGGGCCCACTGTGATAGCTGCAGTACTACCTAAACATTAAAATGTTCCACCTTATTAGTTAACTGCCAGCTTTATTAAGCAAAAACTACACTCAGACTAAGGGTTTAGAATATTAGCTGACTTTGGCTCAGATGTATCAAAATAGTTTTGAACAATATGCTTCTCATTAGTTGTGTTTACCAGTATTTTTACTAAAAATATTCAGAAATGGTCTGTTGTACCAATATCCATGACATGCCTTAAAAAAAAAGAAAAAGAAAAAGAATCGGTTAAAGAAATTTAAACAAAGTATTTTAAAACTTCAGTTAATTAACTAAAATAGAAAATAAACTGAAAAAAGAAATCCAAAACAAGAAAAAGCTAAATGTATTAATGGGGAAGAGGCATTAAAGTAGCACTTAAAAACATCAATGTGTAAAGCTAAAGCCAATAGGTGATTAAAGATCCCCCAGGTAACTACAGCCCCGAGGCGCATTATCTGAGGGCCCATTCCACCCAACAAATTACATTATTAACTCAGGATGAAGATGATTAAGTACAGACAACAACAAACAAATGAGGAAAAGTAGTTAACAAATTTAAGATTAGGAAAAGACAAATAACAATAAGGATGATAACAAATATAAAACTGATAAAAACTAAAATTGGGGTAAGACCATGTAAAAATTCAAATGGCATTTCTTGTTGATAATATATTTTTTTTTGTTTTTTCTTGTCTGGGGGCACACATGGCACAGTGGTAGATACAATCTCCGTAGGAGCCAGGTCCTCCACTGTGGTGTTTCATGTTCTCCCTTGTCTGGGTGGTTTCCTCCCAAAGTCCAAAGGGTTAGGTGGTTGGCGTTATAAATGGCCCTTCTGTGTATGTGTGTTCACCCCAATGGAAACACCCTGTCAGGGTTTTGTTTCTCCTTTGCACCCTATGCTGACTGGGTAGACTCCAGCACACCCCACAGACGTTGAAAAGACTGAATGACTGCTTTATCTGATTCTGCGACAACAGTCAAGATCAAAAGCCCCATTGTCTTGCAATCTCTAATTAAATGACTGTCATCCCTGGTTAAATTTTCTAAAGTGTTTCTTACATTTTTAGTTGGAACATCCTATGTGTTTGTTTAAACCTAAGTTATCATG